>NW_019734314.1:168080-197185 GCF_002891405.2 Cryptotermes secundus
AGAGGTATTAGAGACTGCTGTTGGGCGGGAAACGTCCGTAATTTGGCTCAGTGACCTCCTTTGGAGATATGAGGTTCTTTTACGTGCCGTAAAGCTACGACACGGGACCCACGGCTTAAAGTCCCTCCCGGAGGACTTGTTCCCTGAATTTTTCCACCCTTAAAAATTCGACGACCTCCGCCGGGTATTTGAACCCGCGTACTACGAGTCATGAGGTGGGAACATTACCTCTAGACTACGGAGGCCGCTATCGCAATGTACTTAGTGAGTCTGGGATGGTTTCTTTTTTTATTCCAGGGTCGTAGAAATCTCTCGCCTGCTCTCTTAGCCATGGAGAACAGTTCTTGACACTTCTGGATATTGTTGATGAAGTTTATCAATGGATAAAGTCTGTCAGCATGAATGTTTTCATCAATTTCTTGGATGATTTCATCAGTGACAACGGATGGCCTTCAACTTCTTATTTCATCATGAACATGACTTCTCGATTCAAATTCACGTCACCATTTTCCCATGTTTGCCTCTTCATTACATCTTCCCCGTAAACATAAACAAGTTGACGATTAATTTCAGCAGCAGTTTCTCTTTTCGCGTGAAGAAATCGACTTACTGCACGAACCTCACATTTGGCGGGATTTTGAATCGACACGGTCATTTTAAACACAGACTGCGAGCACACCGTTGTCGTGACTGCGGCCGGTAAACTCAACCCTGTCATTTGGTTCCTATCTCACATGGTAGCACTGCCACGACAATTAAGTCTTCTCAGCTTGTCTTCATTACCCGTTGCTTGGTAATTGATCCCAACAATACCCTATGCTTCCGTTGTTCAAAGGTTCTTGTCCTCGGTGGTTGGAGACTCCTTCACAACACTTCATGGACATAGTTACCTCTGTTAGACATTTCCGCTAGTCACGGCGTGAAATATTTTAACTGAAACAAAATGTCCCCCTGCCACATTTAACGTGCAAAAGCGTAATGTAATAGACAAAAATTAAGTAGTTTCATGGCTTCAAGATATAACGAATTTTAATATCTGAAGCTTTCGCGTCTTTGAGTTTAGTTTTCTGTCTTACTTTAAGTATTAAGTGTTATGTTACGCGCCATAAACATGTCTTGAACTAGAGTGGTATGGTTTCGTTTCATTCTCATTAGAAGTGTCATGAGACCGTGGAGAAGAGAGATTTGTATCCAGTCAAACGGTTTTCGCGTAGAAGCTGACGTTACCATTACACGGACCTCGATTCTTGCAGTAACCCCTTCGCTATATACTTCATATATATAAGAAGTTAAAATAGAGGTGGAAAAAGAATGAAGTATGTTGGGACAGAAAGAGAGATGGCGGAGGGAGGGGGGACAGGGCAGAGAACTTTTCCCAGCAAATTACAAAACCCTATATTTCATCTCCTGCTATGGCAGAACTTTTTTTTTTAGAACTGTAACATTCTTTATAAGGTCGCAAAAGTAACAAATCTTTCCTCTAGATGTACACAACTTTTTATTTCCTTTTCTATTATGGTATAATAAGCATTCTAAAATCTCGCGTAATTTCACGAGGGAAGCGCAGTTTTTGAAGGAGACGCACAACATGAAAAGTAAGTATAATATTTCCGTACCATCCACAGTCAAACGCCGACAATTGGTGCTGAACACACACGTCAATAGATCAATTACTTCTTATTTTCTTTTTATTCTCCGTGTAGAAAAAATATTAACTTCCTTTCTGTTTTATTAACTGCAAGGAAGACCTGTGTTCACAAGATGTTATCACATATATAGAAATCTTGGATCAACACTGAAAACTTTATTCACACAGCAATTGAAATTTGACCGCTTCTGTGGTCTAGTGGTCAAGGTTTCTGGTTACAGATCTAGAGATCACGGGTTAGATTCCCGGCGCTACCAGATTTTCTGAGAAGTAGTGGGTCTAGAACGGGGCTCAGTCAGCCTCGTGAGGATAATTGAGGAGCTATTTCAAGGAAATGGCGACTCCGGTCTAGAAAGCTGACATTAACGGCCGTGGAGATTCGTTGCGCTGACCACGCGTCACCCTCTATCCGCTAAAGTTGACACTAACTTCGCCGACAAGCGGCGGTCGCTTGATCGGTATAGTTCGCTTGCGGACTCAAACCACTGAATTTGTTATTTTTATCTTGATTTGTTTGTAATTGAAATTTTCTGAAATTGTTTATTTATGAAGAGTATTTATCGAACGTAACAACTTGTATTCCGGTAGGAGTCCACCATTGTTTCGGAGGAATGTACCTCTTTATCTGGGATTAGCAGAGCAAGAAACCAGTAAGATGCAGGCAGTAGATCAGATTTCTATCGGACTACACTATGTCACATCCCAGAAGATGGTACTCCACATAGTCACCGCTGAAAAATCCTCAGACCCAACAAGGTGACTATTTATTATGTATTAACAGAGCTGTAAATTCCCGTGCTGAGTATATAAACATGTGTGCATCTGAAATCCTGCAACACTCTATGACCAGAAAAACAAACCACGGCCCTCTGTTCTCCTTTGGTGCAAACTGAAAGTGCTGAAGCCAAATTTTCTTGTCACCGAGGTACAACTACAATATTCTTGACCTCGGCACTAGATAGAGGTGGGTAGTCAGCTTCACGTCCTAGTCACTTTGACCCCGGAGAAGAGCCTCAAGTATTACCTGGGTATAGGCTGAGTGAAACCCAGTTTAATTTGGACGCTGTGGAGAAGAGATAAATCTTGGCACTGCCGGGAATCAAACCCTTAGACCGTCTCTGTACCGACTGAGCTATCCTGACACCCTGGCAATTCTCGGTACCTTAATTTTTTCTGCACAGGAACATTTAGGCTTTGTTCAAATGCCCATAAAATTAGTCCCCATCTCCGGGCACGAGCCCAAAGGAGGTTCTGTCGATTAGGCCCAAATGATTTTGCCTCTCTACGTCAGGACGGAGGCAGATTGCAGCTTTCGAAACGTCGTTTTAAATAAAGAAACCAGCCGATGGACATGTCGAAAATTTTATTAGTAAACAATTTTCAGGAGGTTCCAGATTTTATCCACGACTCAGAGCTACATGCAGATCCTACCGCTTGATAATAATGAAGAAAATTCATCTGCATTTTGAGATATTTGTTAAGTTTATCATACTGGGTTACTATAAAAGAAATAGACACTATCAACGTTTTATAGACACCAAAATATTCATATAGCTAAAATACTTGCATGTTTTTTTTTTAGTATATGTCTTTAAGTTTACATGACTAAGTTACAAATGTTCTATGTGTGAGCCTTTTGTCACGTGACAGATATCAGTGCAATAATCCAATCTATTTCAAACACACCGAGCATGTCCTTGTCAGTACTCGCAACAGCCGCCATTATGCGTTGCTTTAGATCGTTTACACTTACAGGAAGTGAAGGAACAAAAACTCTGTCTTTGATATATCCCCATAAGATAGAATCACAAGGCGTTAGATCTGGGTTTCTTGGCGGCCAACGTGTCAGTGCCATGTTCTGGTCTGCTGAGCGGCCAACCCAACGTCGAGACAGATTTTAATCCAGGTAATTTCTAACCTCCATATGCCACTGAGGAGGGGCTCCATCTGGATAAAAATAAAGTCTGCACTGTCTTCTTGTAGTTGAGGCAACAGCCACTCGCTAAATATGTCGAGGTAAATTCTTCCAGTCACTGTGTTCTCACGGGAAAAAAAAATGCCCCATACACCTTTGTACGGGATACAGCACAAAACATGTGAACTTTCTGTGAATGCCACACAGGCTCGACTATTTCTCTCAGGTTTTCTGTTCCCCATACACGCATGTTATGTTTGTTGAATTTTCCTCTAATGTGGATGGTCGAAAATTAGCCGGTCGAAGAAAGCATCATCTACACTACTCTGCTGCATGTCCACGTAGAAGAATGGCTTAAACTTTGCACTAACTCTACCTTATAAGGAAACGTTTTCAAACGTTTCTGCAAAATTTTCCACAGAGTCTGTCATGGAATCCGTAATTCTAAATTTGCACGTGTTGTCGATTTCTTAGGGCTGCGCTTGTAGGTCTCATGGACACTAGCCACTTGTTTCTCTGATACAGGTGGTCTCCCAGAAATTTTCTCTTCGCACAAATAACCAGTGTTCTGAAATCTCTTGCTCCAGTCCTAGATAGATTGCCTTATAGGTGGAGGTTTACCATATCGTGTTCCAAAATGCCGCTGTACGACAATAATAGAGTTTGTTCCCGCTAGTTCCAGCACACAAAAAGCGTTCTAGACTAGAGTAGCAGCCATACTGCAACGAGCGCTCACGCGATGCTGACGTCACGAAAAGCTGCAGTCGCAAAAACTTTCATCCCAAATCTATGCTACTACGTATATTGCGCGTCTGCCTGTTTAACGGTTTTCGGTTCTATATAACGTTGGAAATGTCTATTTCTTTTATAGCAAATGCAGAAACTGAAAGTTGGGCTGATAATTCTACTTTCGTGTATGTATGACCCAGTTTTTTATTCTTCTTCTTTACTGGCTAGAGCCCTACACGGATATTGGCCCCCTACATGAACCCCCTCATAGGATCCTGTCCAACGCCTTGTTTCCCACCCTTGCACAATGAGGATTCTGAGATCTTTCTCTGCACTATCCAGCCACTTTAGACTTGGTCTTCAAGCCTCCTTGAGCCTTCGGGCTTCGAAAAAGATAGTTCCTTACTTAGAGAGGTCTCGTTTTCCCCGATGAGGTGTTCTAGCCATCAGAGCCTACCCAGTTCGATAGTCTTCACTATTTCGGGGACATTATGTTGTGGCAGGTAGACCCGTTACTGGGCAACGACCGCGAAATAAACAAATATACAAGAGTCGTTATTGAGTAACGGCTTCGAAAACAAACATGATCCCATGATAACAACCGAACAACAATGAGGAACGGTGTTTTCTGTGCAGTGCGTGCCAAGATGTTAAAATCGGGAGAAATTTGGAGTTCCATTTAATTAGTCAGTGACGCGGTAGCGTAGTTGGTTGAAACACTATGCTATAAGTCAGAAGGTAGCGGTTTCAAGTCTCCATGAAGTGGACTTTTTTCAATTTACTTAATCATTCCAGCCGCACTATGGACCTGGAGTCAACTGATCTCTAACAGAAATGAGTACCAAGAATCTTCCTGGGGTGTAAAGAGCGACCCGGCGCATATGGCTGACAACTTTACCGCCATCTATGAACCGACTTTCTAGAGAAAGTCTGTCTTTCTGTCTGTCGACACTGATGTGTATGTGTGTGTGTGTGTGTGCGTGTGTGTGATAGTGAACTGTAAAGTGTAGTTGCACGCTATATTAAAGAGCCAAATAAACCCGATCATCAATCCAGGCACCATCCACAGTCACTCTAAAACCGTGTTAATATAAATGGCCCAGAACCTGTGTTGAGGCGGGGTCTAATACCTCCACCGTGACCCTGCGAGTCGTAGGAGGCGACGAAAAGGGAAGTCTCAAATCTGAGACAGTAAAATTGGGTCACGAATCCCAAGGGACTCGGACCCTAAGAGATGAAAAACAAAAAAGAACTGCGCTGGCAAGGACCAACAGCATATAAAAAATACAGACCCATCCTCTCGTCAGAGAGGGCGCCGCATGAAAACAAGACCGTAACTGTGCAACAGCAATTAATATCTGGTCATGAGCCACAGATGGGGCTCGACACCAAGAATTGCTGACTGACTAACCGTCAGTCGCAATGTGACTCTGACTTTGCTTTGACAGATAATTTAGAAGTATCGCCACTTTCTGGACAGTGTGCGACACTGATACCCTCATTCAAAGCAAACAGTGCCTTGAGGCTCGTCCTGTGGGCGTGCAAACTGTTGCAGGCCATGTCTGGCTTCCCCACTTCATTTCCCTTCTCCCGACTCAGGGCCCATCCATCAAGAGGAACACGAGAGGGAGAGAGGACAGCAGGTCAGGAAGAAGCATGTTAGGAGAGAGCGACAAGCGCTGGAGGATAGGAAGACAGGAGAGTAACGGAAGCAGGATGAGAGAAGGCGATAGACGAGAATCAGCGGAAATGAGAAATATTGGCTGGGAAAGAAAATATAAGATGAAATGGAGCTGCGACAAAAGACGTTAGACAAAGAATCGAAAGAAGACAAAATACTTGAGGATATTTTGTGTTTCAGCAATAACATTTGTGCTCTCCAATTTAGGTTATTATGCGGAGCCTATATCCAACATTTAGGCCCGTCAACTTCATATGTACTGTGTAAAAGATTATGATTCTGTATTTCAGCATCCCGTTGCAATTTTCCAAATTAGAGTCCATTGTTTATCTTCTGTCAAAATTGCAACACTTTTACATACTACACTTCAGAACTACATGTTTCAGCCTCAAACGGCCATCTTCAAGTGTTTTTATGTGGCAGATATTTTACTAAACCTGTTAAGAAACTGTTACACTGTTTTAATTCGTGTTAAAATCACACGCTGTAGTCTTCTTAAGTAAAACGAGATAAAATTGTTTAAAATTACTGTCGCATATTGTTATTTCACCTCAACCGGGGTGTCGTCATTTTCGTAAATGTATCAAGATGTATTTTGTTGGCACCTTGCCCCTCATGTTCGTGGTCTACTTTCAGTTTCTGACTGCCATATACTCCTGGTTTGTGTGTGCTTCTTCCACAGCGTGTGGTATTGCCTTTTTTTCCCCCTTGACACTACAGCCCCAGTGGGCCTAGGCCTACCTCCATGAACTTCTCCGTTCACTTCGGTTTTTCTAGATCTTACACATTCGGTAGGACTCCTTGGGCGGGTGATCAGCTCGTCGGAAGGCCTCTACCTGTACACAGACACAGAAAAACGCACACACGCAAACTAAACATCCATGCCCTAGTGGGATTCGAACCCACGATCCCGGTTTCCAAGAGAGCGGAGACAGTACATGCCTTAGACCGCTGGGCTACCGTGACCGGTGGTGTTGTCTTTACTAGTCTAATTACTTAATTATCTAATTAATTAATCAAATTTACTTAAGAAGACTACAGCGCGTGATTTTAACACGAATTAAAACAGTGTAGCAGTTTTTAACACTGTTTTAGTAAAATATCTGTAACATACAAACACCTGAAGATGGCCATTTGACGCCGAAACTTGTAATGTTGAAGTGTAGAATGTAAAAGTGTTGCAATTTTGATGGAAGATAAATAATGGACGATAATTTAAAAGATTATATCCTACAATCATTATTCTTATGAAGCATGAATCGCCCTTTGACCTATGACCTTAAGCGCATGTATTGAGGGTAGAGAGAGGGGGGTGAAGAAAAATTTCTGACTTTGTAGGTTCCCAGGCAGTGCGAGCTAGTCCTTTTGGTGGAAGTGCATTTGAGGGAGGGTAACAATTTAGGATGCGAAAAAGGTAAAGTGTTAGGAAATGGGCGATTTTATGAACAGAGGAGAGAAATTGAACAGGGGTTTTACTGAGTACGAAAGGAATTAATTTTGATATTAACGTTGGAAGGGCTGCATTAGAGTACAAAACATGAAATACATGTAGATCAAATTTAAAAATTCATTTCCTACGTGGCAGGAAAAACACGTTTTCAATAAAAGCCCAACTATTTAATCCTGTTTAGGAAAACAATTCCTGTGTATCCCGTGAACTATGCGAAACTATTAAACACACCCTAAACCAAAAAATCGTTTTAAAATGCTGAAGTTGGCGGCTCACGCAATATTCACTGTACTTCAGGGAGTTACAGAGCCAAATAGTAACAGCGGTGTGGTGCTGAAAATTAAATATCTGCGGTAATCATCACAGATGAGAAGAACAATTTCAATTCTTAATGTACGTGTACTTCATGATATTACGAATTTCATCACTGTTACTGATTAGTGCATAGTGCGCTTATTTAGTATTAATACAAATTTATATAATTACAGTTGTAATTGTATTTGCTGTAGTTGTAATTATATTTACATCATATTTATTGCGGCATTTGCTCGGTCTAATTCGCCTGCGGACTACAGGACACGGATTTTTTTTGTTCTAGATTTGTACTCGTTATAGGACCGCAATAAATCCGTGTCCTTTCACTGCAGAAGCCTTGGATATACTTCTAAGCTACCAACACATTCATTTCATCTGTGGTTCTATAGCCTTTTGTTGGACGTTGTCAGTTTTTCAGTTTCTTAATCTTTACACAGTCAGTAGGACCCTTTGGACGGAGGATCAGCATGTCACAAGGCCACTACCTACACACAGGACTAAACAAACACAAAATAAACGTGCACAGATATCCATGCCTCTAGAGGGATTCGAGCCCACGATCCCAATGTTTGCGCAGGTGAAGAAATTTCAAGCCCTAGACTGCGCGAACACTGTGACCGGCAGTAACAAAACTGGTACTATTGTAAATAGAAATATAGGTTACTAGATATGGCCGCGCCATAGCTAAAGCGGTTAGTAGCTGGCTTCCCACGGCGGCGGCCCGGGTTCGATCCCGGGTCTGGTCAAGTGGGATTTGTGATGGACAAGGTGGGGCTGGGGCGGGTATTCTCCGAGTACTTCAATTTCCCCTGCCAATCTTCATTTCACCAAATTCTCCATCATCATAATCACCCGGGGCAGGCTAAAATAGGCAAATCAGTGGCCGCCTTGTCGAGTGGACCCAGTTGGACTACACCCCCCACTAAGCGAGTTTAAAAAAAATAGTTTACTAGATTTTAGTCTCTGCTTAGAGTAATTATGACAGAAACACTGGCCATCTGACTGAAACCCTCCTTGTATTAGTCTCGTCAACGTCAGTAAGTTCTGCGTTAAATTTCTGACCACCAGAACAAAATATTTAACTCCAAATGATAGACTAGTTTCTACTGACATCACTGATAACTGGATTAATATACTGTCACGTGTATGGGTGTGACTATTGACGGGATTTGGATTGTTAATTGGATTTATTGACTACTTACAGATTGTAATTATAAGTAACTATACCGCTATCCCTAATTCACACACTCTGTAGCTCACTTCGGCATGTACTAATCTTCTCACTCTGTTATGTCTTCACTAGCCGTTGCCTGGTAACGGCTTCAAACGGCGGAAGTTCCCCTTATTCTGGGTTCCCGAATTATCCCCGTGCTTCAGGTACCAGTTTCTAGCAGCAACAGCTCACAAAAACTGAACTGCAGTTCTCTAACTCACTATTTACCAACCATCCCTTCACTTTCCCTGTACTGCACTGCACTGCGTAACTCTCACTTATTATTCTCTCTATAATATCACGGCACCGTTCTTCTGTTGCCTAGCAGCGGATGTTTACAGAATCATTACTTAGCAACGCTTCTAAATGTTGCAATATTATATTGAAATATTTGAGGTGTGTAGTTCTGTGGATTATAATATTAACTAGTCTTGTAAGTGGATACAATCGTTTCGATGGAACATGATGTCTCAATCTTCAGGATCGAAATTAGTGAAGTGAGCTTATAGTCGAAATATATATGTTGACTGTGGTGGCCACAACCACTGCAGGGCCACATATAGAAAGTTTTCTCTACTCCTCAGCCTCTGTTGGTTCTGACTGACAGTCCGTATCACCATGTCTATATACCCTGACTGCATTTGCACCCCTCTTACCTCAAACTTATTGATTGGTCATCTGAAACGGTGTCATCCCATCTAACTACAGGGTGTCACAACACACAATGTCACGATCTGAATTTTTATAGCCATTAAATCCTGGAATGTTTCACTTTTTACAATAAAGAACATTACTATCTGAATTATAATAAAAAAACTCGACAGAAAAAGATAGAGCGATCATTACGAAGATATCTGAATGTTATTTGTAACATATGTCCTGTAAATATGGTCACTTCATTACCGTTATCGTGTACTTCAATCGTGAGGGGAAACCCATAGCTCGGAATTCTAAAGAACTACTTTATTTGGTTAGATTTTGTAAAGAAAAATCATTCTCTTCAAGAAAATGAATCACAGTCCAAATATTAGACTGAATTCAGAGAAACCGAAAAAAAAACACAATTTTTATGGCATTTCCTTAATGTTGAAAATTCTCTATGTACTGCCCGTAGTTCACAAATTTTAGAAGTTGTGAAGAGAGATATACATATAACTCATTAAAATGATACATATATACACTTATATCCAGGTCCTGGAAGGACCAATGTGCATAATACATTATGTAGGCCACGCCATAGCTCAAGCGGTTAGTCGCTGGCTTCCAACTGCGGCGGCCTGGGTTCGATACCGGGTCTGGTCAAGTCGGATTTGTGGTGGACAAAGTGGCGCTGGGACTGGTTTTCTCCTACTACTTCGGTTTCCCCTGCCAATCTTCATTCCACCAAATTCTCAATCATCATAATCACTATAATGACTATAAGGCAAATGGCTACCGTATGCAGTTAGTTGTGTTCTCCTTTTAGTTTGTTCTTAACTATTTTCAATATACGAGGACTTTTATTTATTTGAATATAAAATAAATCACAGTTGTCTACTCGGGACACGAAAGAGTAGTCGCTAGAGTGATGGGCTACAGGCTGGAGGGCCAGTTTTAATTCCCAGCAGGGGCAAGATTTTTATCTTCTCCATGACGTCATACCGGATCTCAGGCCCACTCCTCGGGCAAAGCGGTCAGGGCGTAATGCCGACCACTGACCTCCAACTGATGCCGAGGCCAAGATGGGGTAAACTACATCCACTCTCTCTTACCTCTTCATGGTACAGTGCTTAAATAGTTAAGCACAGGGACAACTTTACCGGTCACGGTAGCCGAGCGGTCTAAGGCATGTAATGTGTTCGCTTTCTCGGAAGCCGGGATCGTGGGTTCGAGTCGCACACAAAGCATGGATGTTTGGTGTGTGTGTGCGTTTATTGTGTTTGTGTTGTCCTGTGTTTAGGTAGAGGCCTTGCGACGAGCTGATCACCCATCCAAGGAGTCCTACCATCTGTAAAATGATCAATGAAACTGAGAAATCAGCCCTGTGCTCCAAAATGGAGCGAGAGAGAGAGAAAAGTGGGTGACAACTTTACCTTTTATACTTCTTAGAAAACACGTATCCATTACGAAGATGAAAGCTGTTAGTTCTGTTTAAAGAAATAACCACTGTAAATTCTGTGAATATTATGAAGGGCAAGCCCATGTCATAGCTCAGGCGGTTAGTCGCCGGTTTCTCACCGCGCCGGCCCGAATTCGAGCCCAGGTCACGTAATGTGGGGTTTGTGGTGGGCAATGTGGCAATTTGGCAGGTTTTCTCAAAGTGTTTCGGTTTCCCCTACCATTTCTTATTCCACCGATTGCTCCATATTCATCATCTATAGGGGCTGGTACAACAGACCAATTAGTGGCCGACGTACCAAGTGGACTGAGTAGTCAGTCCTCTTAGTTAAAAGAAGTGTTGTGTAGAGAAAGAAATTTGTTTTAAAGGGCTGTGGCAGCGCACACACGAACGCACTGAGAGCTCAAGAAGGAACAAAAAACATTTAGTCACTAATGTCAGCTCCGACCGAGATGGGAATTACTGTTCTTCCACTGAGCAGTCTCGCTCGGTGCATAAGTAGGACAGCCCGTTGAATTTATGCGGTTTAATTACTTCGGTACAGCGCTCCAACGTCCCCGACAGGGACTGGAATCTCCTGTCGAAATGCAACCCGCAGATAAGTTGCAGACATGGCAACGTACATCGGGTTCAATTAAAGGTTAGACTAGCTGAGTCACTATAAGCTTCTGAAGAATTGCCAGGGCTCCATAGATTTTCAATTAAATCCTTCGTAATTTTACGTGTTTACAAAACAGCCCAAAGGCCAATTATAAAGTAAACATGAGAAAAGAAGAAAACAACAAACAAATACATACGCACAAACAAAACATAGAACAAGGCAACTTAAATGGTTCAAACAATAAGAAAAATTCAGTAATTGTAATCACGTCAATAACTTATGTGGTAAGAAAAATTTATACATATGGTCATACACGTATTTTAATCCTCGACTCTGCGGTTCATTCTGAACGCACCTTCGTACATAAACAACTACAGGATCCGTGAAGATCTACAGATGAACACAGCGCTCAGTGAAACAAAAAAGTGGAATACCAAATACTTAAGAAAATTAGAAAACTACACGCACTAGCAGTGAACCTACAATAGTGAAACTACACATAGACTGTAAAGATAGACCGTCCTAACATTACCAGGCAGACCTGAGTAAAACATCAATACAAGAATTAAAATAATACCTAATTGAATAAAAAAGTATATGGTCTCTGAGCATAACTCATTCAGGAGCCAGTACTTATTGAACATATACGTATACATTTATTGCAGACTCTGCAGATCACTTATAATAAATGTGTGAAAATAGGTTCATATTGAATATAATTAATATTTTAATAATTATAAAGTTCAGTCACTAAGGGAAGCGGTTCTGGTTCCAAATGTGTTAACGTCCCTAGAAACATCAGCAGCTGAAGTTCGTTCTTTGTAAGGACGTTGGCGTTTTTCGAACGAAAACTGTTTCTCTTTACTCTTACGAAACATAACGAAATATATTTATGGTGTTTAAAGTCCAATGGCTCATTATAAACGGTGTTAACGCAGGCAAACATATCTCAGATCCGTTTTCGGGTCAGTATTTTTAGCAAAGAGACTATACAGCTTTCCCGTACTAAAGGAGAAGTTATAGTTGAAGGCATGCGCCACAAGGAGGCAGCACTTGACGAGACCCAGCGCTACGATACGAGAGATTACGAGAAATCCCTCGTCTTACTTTACAATGACGCAATGGACCGGGCGTGTTTTCCTTCTACGGACCTAACCTAACCTCTCCCTTTTTATCAACCAATCAATCATAGTGGATACAGTGAAGGGAGAGACGAAAGCAGGGGAGGTCGAGGATAGGTGGCGAGGGGGTGAGAGGTTGATGATGCACACCGAAAGGTTTCCGCTCAATTTTCCAAATCTAGGTTCAGTATATATTCACGGCGTAAGTCTCTACTCTAGGTCATCAGGTTTGCTGGTGAGAATCGTTCCAAGGAAATGGACGAGAAGCCAAGAAAAGCAGCCAGGGTTCTAAAAGAGACATAAAGTGAACATTAAAAAGAATACATCAGGGCAACCTCATACGATATTACCCTTTAGAAAACGGCTTAGATGAGAAGTTTCGAAACCTACTTGTCAGATTGTTACACTGTCCTAGATAGCGTCAAGACATACATTCAAACAATACAGGGTGTCCGGATGGATGGTATCCAAAATAAAATCATTATATCTCAGAAAGAATTTATTTACACATTAATGGGTTACACCATTACAAAGGGAAACTATCAAAGTCTTTTCTGCATATATAACTTTCTCAATAAATTTCAATGTGGGCTCCCTTGGTAGCAAGACAAATATCCAGACGATCCAGCATGTTTGGTGTTACCGTAGCCACAGCGTCCCTTATGTGGGCTTTCAGGTGTTTAAGGTCGTTGATCTTAACCTGGTAGACAATGTTCACATAACCCCACAAGGAAAATTTCAGTGGGGTTAAATCTGGTGACCTAGGAGGCCAAGTGATTGATCCATTTCTGCCCATCTATCTCCCAGCCATCTCTCTGTCCATGTGATTCCTAACATGGGGGCGGAAATGTGGCGGCGCATGCGCGTAAGCCGAGCATGGGGGGAAAAAAAACTTTCAGAGTTTTCCTTTCCGATGACATAAACCGGATACGTGCATGACAATTAGTTTCCGAGATATACAGTTTTATTTTGGATACCTTTCATCCGGACACTCTATATGTACATGAGCGTTGCATCCTTGTTTAAACTTAAAAATTTGTACACCGCATCGTGAAATGTTCTACTTCACGATTTATACGTGGCGTAACATACTTTGTTCTAGAAGATCTTAATAAAAGTTTCTCTCCTTCGACATTCTTTGTCCGTCTTCATCATGATAGTTTCATTTCGGTCTGTCTGAATTCTCCACTAATGATTCATTTGCATTTCTTCTGGGGTTTCTCGGAGTTCTTTGCATGGCTCAGCCATTTTTAAACTTCTTAAAATTTCTGCACAATGTTTTAAACGCTTAAATTACTTTACGATAATTCTGCATGCGGTATTAGGATCATAAGGGCTGCATATGAGTTTAGGAGCCGGGAGAGCTCAATCGGTATAGCGATGGGCTACGGGCTGAACGGCCGGGGTTCGATTCCTGGCCGAGGTAATAGATTCTTCTCTTCTCTACAACTTCAAGACCGGCTTTGTGGCCAACGCAGTCTACTATCCAGATGGATACTGGGTCCTCTTTCTTAGGGGTAATCGTGGAGCTATAACTCAAACCCCCCCCCCATACGTCATCATGGTATAGTGTTTAATTAATTTAGAACAGGAAAATTTTACCTTAATCTTTTCATACATGGTTTTAAAGTTAATAAAGGCCATACTTTCATTTTTTTTTATAATTTTATGTACTGCATTATGTTCATAAGGTTAAGTTATGATATATTAAATACTGGATGATTCTAAATTATTGTCGGGATTTCTGTGTAGTCTAAACGTAAACACCGACAATAATTTAGAAACACACTGTATATATTTCAAGTTAAGAAAGTTAAAACTATCCCTGTAACAGGCCGACAAGGCCAAAATAGTTGTAAGACGTTGAGACTCCTACATTTTCTAGTCAATTGGCACACAGATGGCGGTGAGGTTGTCAGCCTTAAGCGCCGGCCGTCCTTACCCCCCCCCCCAGGAAGATTCCTGGTATTCATTTCTATTAGAGGCTGAGTCGACCCCTTGGCCATAGTGCAGCTGGAAGAATTAAGTAAATTAAAAAAATTTAATGACCTCACCGGGACTCGAACCCGCGACCATCCGGCTTGTAGCATAGTGCCTCAACCAACTAATCTACCGAGCTCTCCCATGTTTCAAGTTAAGAAACGTAATTGTTGCTTAGCAACCTTGAATCATTTGAATACTGAACGGTAGTATACCTAAGCGCTTTATGTATAATATATATAGTTCGGTTTCCCCTGCCAATATTCATATCATCAACTGGTCCACATTCATTAATCATTCTGTCATCGAGGCTATGTACCTACTGTGTCGATACTGACAGCGTCATTAAATAACCAATTAAAAAGGTGTCTCACGTGACTGGCTATGGCGCATAGCATGCATTATCCGCTTTGAATTTCATCGTGTAACTTGGAAAGGGCTTCTCGGGTTCCTAATGAACTTAACGTTCTTCGATCATCTGTGTCTTAACCAATTTATTTAGCATAAATGTCTCCCAGTAGAGGCCTTGCGACGAGCTGATCACCCGCCCAAGGAGTCCTACCAAATATGTAAGATCAAGAAAAACCGAAGTGAACGGAGAAGTTCATGGAGGTAGGCCTAGGCCCACTGGGGCTGTAGTGCCAAGGAAAACAAAATATCTCCCAGACGTTTAATGGATGTAAAGTATATAGCTTAAGCATAAGATAATACCGAATTATAGGATTTCCCTTTTTCTTAACGCTGCAGAAAGTTTCGGTCCGGATAGAGACCACTGGGAAATTCTGTTGCAGCCGGCAGTGAGGCAAGGTAAAGTTGTCCCTGTGCTAATTAAGCACTACGCCATGAAGGCTTATGGGGAAGGGGATGTATAGATCCACAGTTTCTTGACCTCGGCACTAGCTGGAGTTGCAGCCGGCACTATCTGACTTTTTAATACTGCATTTGTACGGGTCGAGTCTATTATTTTATGTTGCAAAATAATTCAGATTCTGACTTCCAAAATCAGTCCTTTATTTTATATGCATTATACTTTCATATTTATGATAATCACTAAGGAGTATCTTAAGGACTGGTTTACATTTTTATGAAAAAATCAGAGCAAATGTAACTAAAAATTATTCATACACGTAATTCAATATGTAACGTATTAAATTCAATATACGGCCAATGCGTAACTCAAAATCTATCGCATATGTAACTCAACAATTAACACAATCATAAACAGAAATTAAGTAATCATGCAACTCAGTATTCAACACATATTTGTTTTTTTTCCTTGGCACTACGGCCCCAGTGGGCCTAGGCCTACCTCCATGAACTTCTCCGTTCACTTCGGTTTTTCTAGATCTTACATATTCGGTAGGACTCCTTGGGCGAGTGATCAGCTCGTCGCAAGGCCTCTATCTGTACACAGACACAGAAAAACGCACACACAGAAACTAAACATCCATGCCCTGAGTGGGATTCGAACCCACGATCCCGCTTTCCAAGCGAGCGAAGACAGAACATGCCTTAGACCGCTCAGCTACCGTGACAGGCACACATACTTGTATCTCAATAATATGTAGGCAAATACAATTTAACAATGAACACATATATATAACTCAACAACTACTGTCTCTATAACTCAGCAATTAACATGTATGTAACTCAGCACAGCCACATTCGTTCTTTATTCTCTCTCTCTCTCTCTATGGCTTTACAGCCCTTAAGACTTCGGCCGCTTTTTCAGATTTTTAATTCTAAGCACAGTCGGTAGGACTCCTTGCATGGGGGATCAGCCCGTCGGAAGGCCGCTACCTACACACAGAACAACATAAACATAAAATAAGCGCACAATACCTCCATACCTAGAGTGGGATTCGAACCCACGATCCCAGTGCTCGAGCGGCGGAGGCGGTTCATACCTTACACGGAGCGGCCGCTGTCATCTGCTGATTCTTTCTTTAGAAGGCTGTATTTTTACTTTCGCAACCGTAACATGACATCAGCTATTTCTTTCCCCACTTATATACAGCGACCTTATTGTTCCTCCAATTGTGTGTCGCCTCCGTCAGTCGCAATATAAGAAACCAGTCTTGAGCGAGAAGAGAGTTTTCTGTCATAGAAAGAAGAGAAGATTCCAGAACAATCAAACTGAGTAATAGAAAGGGAGATCTTCGCCAATGGATGGATCAACACATTGCATCTAACTCGGAGCTTCCGTCTGACACAGATATCTTCACAATCCCTACTTCCGTTCGTCTGTCTGTCTTTCTTGTGATGGGGCCACAGTCACAAAAACTTACTTCCGCAAATTCATGGGACAGTAGAGCTTTCCCATTTCTCAACTTACATAGTTTGTAGTGTTAAAACTCGCAAAATAAACAATACAATTACTGAAGGATGCCGTCTTCTGAGATGTGGCGCCGTACAGATATTATGTAAACCGACGTTTCGGAGGAACGTGTGACCTCCTTCTTCAGGGTGTAAATATCCGTGAGTGAGGAACTTGCGTGAGCAAATGGCTGCAGTCTGCAGCTGGTACTTCGCTGGCAGATTTCTCTACCATGAAGATGAAGGCGATACGTTCCTCTGAAACGTCGGTTTACACTATAACTACACGGCGTCACATCCCAGAAGACGGCATTCTTCATAGTCACCGTCGTGAAAACCTCGAATCTTACAATTAAATTACTGATTTTAGGTTTTCATATTGGTCCATTGTTGATGTTAATTCTGCTCTTGGGTCTGTTCACGGAATGGATTTAGGTAAGTGTTAACGACGTTTCGGAGGATCTGAATGCGTCTCCGAAACATCGGAAGAACTACCCAAATCCACGCAATGCACAGATCCAAAAGAATACTCAACAGGATAATAAAATTCCACTGCTTTTGTAAAGTTTCAACTCATTAATGTGAGCAGTGTCTAAGACTTTTAAGAGGAATCGCGTTATTCCGAAACGTTGGCAGTACTGACCAAATCCACAAATTAAAAAAAGGCCAAGAACCTAATAAATGGGGTAATAACTTGCGACTTTGCAGCTCACGGATGTGATCAGTATTTCTGAAGATTCGTAGGGTGTTTTCTTCATCTTCGGGGTCGAAACTCAAGTTGAAGGATGTATTTGCTTCCAGAACGTCAGGCAACAATTCTAATATCCACATAGTGCAGACACCCAAGAATACAGCCAACAATATGGTAAATTGTTACTGCTACTAAACGTTATTTTCACATTATTTTAAATTAATAAGTGAGCAGATGTCTCCAGCTCTTGTCATTAGCATGGACTCTCCCAGTATGGGTTTCATTAGCATTCATTCATTCATCAGTAATCTGTCAGACGACAGGTCCACAATCTCTTCCAAAACAGTTCCTCATTAGCATTAGCGAATAATAAACAAACAAACCAAACTCTGTGGCCTGTAGTCCGCAAGCGAACTATACGACCGAGCGACCGCCGCCTATCGGCAAAGTTAGTACAAACTTCTGCGGATAGAGGATGTCACGTGGTCAGCGCAACGATTCCCCACGGCCGTTAATCTCGGTTTTCTAGACCGGAGCCACTATTTCCTTGAAATAGCTCCTCAATTATCCTCACGAGATCGAGTGGACCCCGTTCGAGAACCAGTACCTCTCAGAAAATCTGGTAACACCGGGAATCGAGCCCGGACTTCTGGGTCTGTAGCGAGGAACTCTGACCACTAGAATACCGGCGGAAGTAAATGTTGTTCACAGCTATCTGTTGCTTTCCAACAATATCGTCTATGAGTTACACACAGAAATGCAACAAGAACTTCAACTCGAGAACTGGGGAAATTCAGGATAATATTAAGATCCTGTTACATGAGAAATGAGGTTTTCATGGCTGTCGATATTGTAACGTGTTTGCGTTACTGATCCCACTTCTGACACCAGTTGTCGCGTATCGGGCGTATATCGCGACAAATAAGTTCACGCCGTATTTTATATAGCGAATTTTATTTCACACTCGCTCTTACAATCACCCAAATTACAGATTTACAATTACTGCTATCTGCAGTATCATAAATAGTACACTCCAAATGCCAGAATACAACCGACTAGTTGCTGGCTAACTCAGAACTGACTCGGCGGTAGCTCGAGGACTCACTCGGCGATAGCTCCAGGACTAACTGACTGACTCAGTACAACTGATTGTGAATAGCCTTCGCTGCTCCTTATGTAGCCTTGATCGGACAATTGTCGTCTGGTGCCGTGTTGCTAGTAACGCTAGCGGAAGTAACCGCTGTTACTACTTGGTGACGTCACCGCTGTTGACTCGAGTTGCCTAGCGACCAGGATGCTAGGACTCGGCTAACATCGGCTCGCTTCGGCTTCGCTCGGCGCATCACGGCTGGCGGGGGGTGGGGGAGGGGCGTCATCCATAGCTCAGCATGTCACAATATTAAGGTTATGGCCATTTGGGATGTGATATCACACAGTCTCACACGAGACAAATTTTTTGAAGTACCTTCCTGCCTCAAACTCCATGAAAGATCCTGAAGATGGAGACAGCATGTTATTCCGAAACATTGGTAAGCCTCGCGCCACAAGTGAAGGCATAAGGCCGACCACTGTTGCCAGGGTATCTCTGCACAGGGCCCTGCAACAGACTGACCTGCTTCGCTTTCCTGCGAGTCGTTCAACCAAGTGGACTCGCCCATGTTAGTGATGTCACCCAAAAGAAGCAAGCGTGGTTTCTGAGTGCACGCTATCACTCGTGGCCCAAGCTTTACCTATCTGTACGGCGAAACGTCCTACAAGATCGTAATATTAATCCAGTGTCATGCGTTGAGTGTCCAAGGAGGAAACTGTATGTTTAAGAACACAGTTATCTTTTGCTCAAGAAGTTTATCCTCTTCTTTAGATATTATATATACACTCGTATATATGTTTATATCGTCATATGTAGGGGTGACTATATACATGGTTTGGATTTGTGAATAAATATATTTACCACGTACAGGTTGTAACTACTAATAACTATAATACTATCGCCATTTCCACAATTTAAATTTCACTAGAGAACACAGTCTAGTGTTCTCAGTCTCATACTAGACGTTTCTAGGTAACGGCTCCAACAGTGGCTATTCCTCTGTCTCCAGGCTCAAGTCCTCTCTTCACAGACTCTCGTAGAGAACTGACTATCAACTGACTAGGGTCTAACCTTGTCCATTCCTTATAACATCTCGGCACGGACCACGTAGAAAATATCGTTTAACTGTGGCATGTTTATCCGTTTCCGCGGGAACGTTTAAACCGAACCGTTGTCTAGAAATATCTCTGGTATATTTGCTTATCACGCGGTCGTTGCATAGTAACGGTTCTACAGGCTACAATATATATATATATATAGTATATTGAGTACTGAAATAGATACGCCACTGATTCTTCTTACTCGTATAAAATGAAAACAAGAATCTATTCGAGAAGTTGCTTATCACGCTCGCAATATGCTGGATAAGATTGTAATCAAACACTCAAGTCACAAAACAATATAAATATTTTAGATATACGTGTACGTTTTGTTCTTTTTTATTGTTAGTGGGATGGGACTAAGTCCCTTCTACTGCGGCCACTTCTGGCCTATTGTACCAGCCCCAGATGATAGGTAAGGGTGATTGTGGAGCAATTGGTGGAATGAAGATTGGCAGGGGAAACCGAAGTACTCGGAGAAAACCTGCCCCAGCGCCACTTTGTCCACCACAAATCCCACTTGACCAGACCCGGCATCGAACCCGGGCTATGGCTATGGCGCGGCCAACGTGTATGCTGGTCCACAATCTAGAGGTGTGGGTTCAGAAATCAGCTTACTGAACAGCTGCTTATATCTCAGGATTCCAGAGAAATATTTCATAATGACATAACCTTCAGTCGTTGAGTAACGAAACATCTTCAAGATATGATTATGTATTTTAAGGTTATTGTAGTGGTACCGCTTTAGACATGTAGTAGAGAGATGTTGGTTCGAGCCTCGACCAGTACACCTACTATCATGTCTGAGGTATTTCGTGGTTTTCCTGTCCTTTCATCGTTCTGCATCTCGAACGCTATACACTCAGCTACTGACAACGTCGGGAAAAAATCAATCAGAAACAAAGAAAGTACAGTGTGACAAAGAGAAAACCAGTTAGTGCCACATTTCTACCTATGAAGCAGTAGAAAGACGCAGACAAAGCAACAACTAAAATAAGATAGGCATCGTAATGGTTTACAATTTTAACGAAATTTATTCTGTGATATTTCCTACCCTCGCAACTGGACTTTGGTTAGTAGACATAAGAGAGCGTATCCAAGAAATTTTTTAGCCAGATTCTTAGCAGGAGCGAAGACGAAAAGAGCCTCGTTCATTTGGTGGACACACAGGCACAGAACCTGTCTCTACAACACGGAAACCAAACTGCGGACGTCAAGATATAATTAATGAGATTCTGCACTTAGCCTGTACAAACTGTCGTATCCATTTCTCTCCCTCCGACTTGCTTTCGCTTTGCGTAACTTAGGGTTCGCGCAGTGCAGCCATCATTTCGCTCTCAACGCCATTCCAGTGGATCTCATCATAGCCAGGCCTGGCTCTACCCACTTCCCCATTCATCTGTACATGTCGCGAAAGGTATTCTGCTCAGGGATGTCAAAAATCTAAAGACTCCTAACGTACTTATTCTCCGATCTGACTCTTGTAGACATTGGCTGCTATTTCAGTTTATTAATTTATATACAGTTGGTAGGACTCCTTGGACGAGGGATCAGCCCACTGCAAGACCGCTATCTACACACACAACATAAAAACAGAATAAAAGCACACAGCCTCGAGTGGAATCGAACCTATGTTCCTAGTGTTCGAGCGGGCGAAGACAGTTCCGCGCGGCCACTGTGATCTGCTCAACTAACTAACGTTTTTCTTTACCTAGTATTATACACATTGGCCGCACGGTGAAAGGCATGAATTATTTTCGTCCGCTCGGACACTGAGATCATGGGCTCGAATCCCACTCGAAACATGGATGTCTTTATGCGCTTATTCTGTGTCTGTGCTCTCCTGTGTGTGCCTTGCGACTGGCTGATCCTCATCCAAAGAGTCCTACAGACTGAGTAGGAGATCATAGAACTGACAAAGCGGCCAAGGCCCACTATAGGTCTCTAGAGCCATAGATAGATAGATAGATAGATATAGATAGTATTATACACAACTCTTATGTTTCTTGATATTACACATTGACATGGTTTTATCTAAAACACGGTCCTGTTTTTATTTAAAAAAACAGAGTTTCCGAGAAACCTCAAATCCTAGAATTCGTACTTCTGTCTCTTCCCTTTACAAAATTTGATGTTGTCTCAATACAACGTTTGTTGTGCAGCATACAATCCCATAACACAATAATGTTCACCCCTGCATTTCCTGTTCGCGCGATTGAAATGAAGGAGATATACTTCAAGTGCATCCCATTGTTGTGGCCAACATATCTCTGCGTGTCCACTCTTTCTCCGGCCACCTACTTGTAAAATATTTGCTGCTGTTACTGGTGGATTCTTGCTAAGAGCAAACAAACCACTATATCTACATTAAAATGTGTGTAGGAATCGATCTATACTATTCAGAATGTAATGCACGTCTCGATGGGGCGAAGTTAACAGTATATAGGAACAAATCTGCAACTGTACTGCTAGAAGGGTGACAAATGAGGATCGCACTGCGTAACGGCCCTCTGGCTCTAATGGATTTCCTTTTCATTCCGTGTAGCAAATGGGAGACGATGGATTCTCAGAAGAGTATCTAGCACTGGACGGAGAGACACTGGTGGGGAGATGCGTGCAAAAGTAAAATAAATCAGTTGGAAACAATAAAACTTCTCTAAAATTTATGTTCGCTTGGAGAGAGTTCCTTACGTGTAACTGATCCTTCATGGCCAGTTATCGATGTACGCGACATCTAGCGTCATTTTTAGGAACATATTTTTGTATAATTAGTATTTTCTTCTGTTTACATGTAGGATAAAAGGTGAATAAGTATGAGAATGATCAGTCGTTTCTTTCTGGTGTTCATAAACGACTAAAATTGAATATATTGCACTTTAATGCTTCACGGAATTGACCTTAACGCTCAGTCTCAAATTACGATGTTTAAACTTTCTGATTACATGATTTTTCCTCTGCGCTTCTTATCTTGAACCAGTGATTAACCTTATCACTCAGACTTCAACACTGTAGTATTCTCTTTCATCTGTTTCATTCTTCAATTGCTCTACAGTTCTTTGTTGGGCCCTGGCTTCTTCTTCAGTTCCGTGATCTTTGCTACACAGACGGTAGGACTCCTTGTACGGGGGATCAGTCAGCCACAAGGCCGCTACCTGCACACAGGACACCACAGACATACATTAAACGTGCACACACAATAAACATCAATGTCTTAAGATAGATTCGAACCCACGATTCCAGCGTCCGAGCGAGCGAAGACAGTATAGCTATTGTGAACAGCCCTTAAGATAATACAGCTATATCCAACGACAGACAAATTTAAGCTTTTGTTTGCCTTTAGGTGTTAACATAAGAGAGAGAAAAATAAAATATTTTGAAATGAATATTCAACACATATATGGGCTTTCATGTAGTTTGTGTTAAGCCGTAACTAACGTGATACACTGCGGTTATGCCACTTTCACATTAAACTAATTAAGAATAGTACATGCATCATCTAAATTACAAACGGCGAACGTCATATCCTCAATCAACAAATGCAATTTGTATATAGACTTTGTGATTTAATGGGTGTGATGCAAATTACGTGACCCTCTTGTTGTCATCGTCTTTGGTGGAGTTTCCTTTGATGCCTATCAGGCGGTAGCTGCCTCATTAATGTCACTGAAATTACTGTCTTAGTAGTCGTGCCCGTTTCACAAAAGAATATTTTTTTAAAAGTCTATTTTTAAGAGCTTTCTCTGTCACCCTCATTTTATATGGTGTCCCCATCAACAGACATATCCGTCTTCCACTTCGACAGCTTCTTAGCGCGCGGCGTCAAGGCTTGCTTTGTCACGCTTTGAAGGAAAACTTCCTCCAATTCTTCATTCTCAGATGATGGAGTGATGTGAAGAAAAAAAGAGTTAGAATGGCTATTCCGAACACATCACGTTAGAAAAGAAACACACATATATATCCCTTCTCTGAAAAGTAGGTCGCTATGAGGGATTATTATTCTACTTTTGCAAATCTCTACACTTCCATATATTTGATGCAAGACGAAAGTACTCAGTCACACAATGGAAGTATCGGAAAACCTGCGTGGCGTATACTTCTTCAGAGGAGAAACAGTGAATGCAATGCATATTCATGTTGTTGATTAAATCAATGCAAGTCCTTTCACACATACTGTGACGTATAGACCCACTGCTAGGCAATGACTCGATAAACATATTTCCGAGGAGAAAGATTCCTGGGAAACATCTAGTTGTTAGGCAAACACGTTTCAAAGAATACGCAACAATAGAGGATATCCATTGCTAGGTAATGGACGTGATTTTCGTGAGGTCCGACCAAAGACTATATAACAAGAAACATACTCGTGTGGAGGAGGGATCCAAATATTG
The DNA here is from genome assembly GCF_002891405.2 of Cryptotermes secundus. Classification (NCBI taxonomy): domain Eukaryota; kingdom Metazoa; phylum Arthropoda; class Insecta; order Blattodea; family Kalotermitidae; genus Cryptotermes; species Cryptotermes secundus. Next base: position 192,417 of record NW_019734314.1, read on the forward strand.
TTGCGAGACCTAAGAGACTCGGACCCGAGAAAAACTGCGCTGTCAAGTCCCAGCAGCATATATAAAAGATAGATCAATCCTCTCGTCAGAGAGGGTGTCTCTCCCACCGCCAAAAGAAAAACAAGACCGTAACTGTCAAACAGTAATAAATATCTGACTTTTTTTTTGGAGACGGGGTCGAATATCTCCACCGTGACCCTGCGAGTCGTAGGAGGCGACGAAAAGGGAAGTCTCGAATCTTAGACAATAAAATATGGCCGCGAGTACCAAGGGACTCGGACTCAAGAAATGTTACGCTGGCGAGGCCCAGCAGCATATATAGAACATAGACCCGTCCTCTCTTCAGAAAGGGCGCCCCACAAAAAACAAGACCGTAACAGTCAAACAATAATAAATATCTGGTCATGGGTCCCAGATTGGGCTCTACATAAATATTTACTGACTGACTGACTGACTGACCGTCAGTCTCAATGTGACTTTGACTAGACAGAAACAGTAGTGGATTATTGTAGTGCTGTCAAAAGTCGAAGTGACCAGTCCAAGATAGGATTTGTGAAATGTTGTAACATGTTGTATAAAGGTCCAATAAATTCGATCATCAAAATCAAAACACGTCTTATTAGTCACGCAAACCCCGGGTACGTGACAATACTCTGGAAATTTCTGGATGTAGTTATATTTATAACATGTTTAGTTATTACCAACAAACAAAACGTATATGGGATTTGGGGTTACCAATGCTATGAGGATTCATGCTGTAGTTTTCTGGGTCATAACATCAAGCAACATGATGTCATAAACCAGCGTGCCACTACATGAAACATAAATTTCCTCTTACTGCCAGTTATTACTGTTGTTAAACAAATGACTATTTTACAGGCTTGCAACTAAATGAGATCTGAGCTACTCAGGTTTATGACTTTATAGATTACGGTCTTCAGCGAGCCTATAGTCTTGTATGATGCACCCTGAAGACAGAAGCAGAAATTGTTCTAAAATATACGGGGACATATCACAAAAGAACAACGATGTAATTTATATACTTTCATGTTCACATCTAAGATTCTCACAGCGGTCACTGGAATCTGGTGGCATGTGGTACAGTAGAAGTTTACAGATATTTCAGAGAAATATACTGCCTCCATCGTCAGGGTAAAAATGTAAGCTGTGAAAGTAAGTAGCAAGCGGAATGCCATTTTGCTGTTTGCTCGGCTTGCTCCTTAACCTTAACAAGGAAAGCAGTACTGTAACCGTAAGTCCCTCGCTAAAAATATTTAATTGAGGGTATGACCTATTTATGTATTGTTGTCACACCCTGAGAGCCGCTACTCCGGCGAGATACCATCCCGGGACGGCCGCGCCCTAGCTCAAGCAGTTAGTCGCTGTCTTCCCACCGCGGCGGTCCGGGTTCGATCCCGGGGTCTGGTCAAGTGGAATTTATGGTGGACAAAGTGGCGCTGGGGTTGTTACAATAGGCCAGAAGTGGCCGCAGTGCAAGGGACTTAGTCCCAACCCACTAGCATTAAAAAAAATTACCATCCCGGGACCGTCTAGATGTAATTCAACATTGTCCTTTTTAGGCTTAGGGTGTCACTATTGTCATTAACGTCGCCAGTTTGCTCCTAATGTTATAAATCCATGGGTTGACATTGCGCGAGACCGGTCTTGGGTTGAAGGCTCGTGTGCCTTGGAGACCTGAAAAGGTTTATGATGGACATCTCGAAAAATACGAATGTAGGACAGATGCCAGGCTCGACCTTTGGATTTCTCTTGTTTTTTTTTTACCCCCCCTTGTTTTTGTTTTATGCCCACTGGTGGACTTGTAAAGAAAAGGCAGTCGGTTATAGGAAGCGGAGATGGACAGTTGAAAAGGTAGACACAGAAGAGGGAAGTGAGTTACAGGAGGGTAGCTAGCTTAGTGATGTGTATGGTCAGCGAGCTGGGATCGAATTGGTGTGAAAAGGTTAAGATGGACGGAGCGATTATCTTGAAGGACTTATATAAAAAGCGACAATAACTGTAAGCAATTTTAATTTAAAAGATTAATACACGGTGTTGGTCCTCCAGACCCTGTAAAATATAAACCCCTGTGTTCCCCTTCCGGTACCTAAAGCCTGTACCCCTGGGACAAAGGTCTCATCTCCAGCGATAGTCGTGGCAGCTGTACGTCGGAGGTTGGCTACAGTATATTTCTCCGAAACGTCGGTAAACTTCCACCAAACTACACATCAACACAATCCCAGAACCTAATACTCTTTAAAGTGTATATTCCTCTTTGCTTTATGCGAGGTAGTATATAGTTCCCTTGTGCTTAACTAATTAAGCACTAGGCCATGAAGGTGTATGGGGCAGTGGATGTATAGATAAACATTTTCGTCACATCGGCACTAGCTGGACTTGAGTGATAAGCTTCGCTTTACCCACGGGGATAGACACCCCAGTACCCATGGGATAGGAGGCTGGGTGGGCCCCAGACCGGTCTGGTCGACGTGAAGAAGAGAAAATTCTTGACCGCAACGGAACTCGAACTCTGACCTTTCCGTCGTCCACCATGTAGTCACTCGCTATACCTGCGAGGCAGTAGCCTCCGCAATTCTTCATATCGCCATGACTCAAGAGAGACATCCGAGTTACTGGACCGCGGAGCGACAGCGCGGTCCGTACCACAGCGCAACTCCTGCAGAAGCTGCGCTGGAAACACCATACCTTGAATCTCTCCGGCCCACTGAACTATCACTTCAAAGGAAGACATNGAGAAGCTGCGCTGGAAACACCTTGCCCATCCACCATACCTTGAATCTCTCCGGCCCACTGAACTATCACTTCAAAGGAAGACATTTCTGGTGCAATGACGTAGCAAAAGCCGAACTGTGTCCGTAAGTGTGGACATTGAGCCCGGGTTCCTTCTCAGCCTGAACCACAGAGGTTGTGTGTGGCTGGGACAAACATCTCAGTCAACCTGGTTATTGTCTGAAGGAGCTAACGATCTGCCAGTTTAATGTAGTTAACTGAATATGAACATAAAGAGCAATTTAATCTGCAATATTACGCCGTGTAGTTTGGTAAAATTTACCGACGTTTCAGAGAGAAATATTGAAACCATCTTCAGGGTAAAGAAAGTAAAGATATCCCTATAAGAGGCCGTGAAGGCCCATAGGGTTGTGAGACGTTGAGGGTCCCTTACGAGCCGGCCGCGCCTTACTCCCCAGGAAATTTATTTAATTAATTCCTGGTACTCATTCATGTTAGAGGCTGAGCCGACCCCAGGGCCATAGTGCTGCCGGAAGGATTAGGTCAATTGAAAAAAATCCAATGACCTCATCGGGACTTGAACCCGCGACCTTCCGGCTTGTAGCATAGTGACCATCTTCAGGGTAAGAGAATGCAACATGGAGTCAAGCGAAAAGTACGGCAATTTACTCTCCTTTCTTGCTTAGTTTATACTTCTATTCTGAAGATGGAGGCAGTAAGTTCCTTCGAAAAGTTGTTAAGATTCTTCCAGACTAAACAGCATCAACGTTTCACGAGAAACTTGCTTCCATAGCCAATGCCGTGACAGCTTCGAAACTCAGACAGGAATAAACCGACGTTTTCATGCCAATGCCAACCACGCGCCTTGAAATTCAGTCACGAAATCTATGTTCCTTACAAACCTTCCATAGAATTTTAGGATTTGAAGTTCTCACAGCGCGGTTATGATAAGTTCTACATTCTTGAATATAACTCCGTATAATCCGTTGAAAATCAACAGAAGTTTCGGGGAACACATCGCCTCCATCTTCAAGGTCGAAGAATAAGCCCATTTACTTAGTCCTCTTTTTAAGTAAGTTCAATAAATTTTAAACAAAGAAATTGCTGGATTTGTCTACTACATTATGGGTTACATCCTTTTAGACCTTTTTAGCATCGTCCTATCAAACGATCTCCCAAAAGACTGTCCAGAGAAGAGATTCAATTTCTCCTGAAGGCACAATCCTGCATTTGATACAAGTGCTGTCTCTCACTGTTTAATCGGTCGTTACAAACTGTAGAAGTCTTCAGTTAAGTTTGTTTGAATGGTGAGCACACAAGCCTCCCCTTCTTGTCGCCGGGTGGTGGCCTCTAGGCTTTGCTGTGTTGACCCATGCGAAGAGAAGGAACGTACGGGGAGGTCAGGTATCGGTTTCCTTTAGATCTGTGGTTTGCCTGTTTGCTTCTCTTTATTGGGTTCGCTCATCCCCTGAAGACAATAGCGTGCTTCAGACCGGGGATTGTTTGGATTCCTAATGGATGTAGAGGAATAAGGAGCCCATACAAGGCGAAGGAACAAAGTTTGCTATAAACTATCGAAAGGTCAACTGTTATATATCGATTTCTTAAATCGCCCGATTCGATCATTTATGTTATTTCTGACGCTGCCTTAAAAGGTGTTTCTTAACCTGTTAAAGCCCTGTAATTTTTATATATTGGGGGTACGCGGTAGTGTAGATGGTTGAGGAGCTATGCTACAAGCCGGAAAGTCGCGAGTTCAAGTCCAGATGAGGTCACTGGACTTTTTCAATTGACCTAATCCTTCCAGCGCATTATGGCCCTGGGGTCGATTCAGCCTCTAGCAGAAATGAGTACCAGGAATTAATTAAATAAATTTCCTGTGGAGTAAAGCGCGGCCGGCGCTTAAGGCTGACAACCTTACCGCCATCTTTGAGCCGATTGTCTAGATAATGTGGAACCCTCAACGTCTCACAACCCTATGGGCCTTCACGGCCTGGTACAGGGAATGTGGAACCCTC
>NW_019734314.1:197309-266331 GCF_002891405.2 Cryptotermes secundus
GAAGGTGTTTTCTAGAATGGAGACTGAGCCTGTTTCCCGCAAGGTACGAATTAAAGTTTCAGATAACCTATAAGTTCTGCTACCAGCCACTAAATTATTTGTTTCTTCAAATTATGTCAGTATTATTTCAGGAAATCGAAATTCCGGGGCCCCTCTCTCAAACCACTCCTTCTAACCATCCTAAACATCATCACGTTCAACCTACTCTTATCAAAAGGACTAGCCTCCTGGGAGCCTTATAACAAAATTATACACTTTTTTCCTCCCCACAATAAAGTGACTATCACTTTTTCTCAGTAATTTTCACTTCCACCTACATTTCTAATTTTTTACCGTTCTACCAGTAATTTCGTTGGCGGTATCCGACAGCAGTAGTCAGCCTCGTCCTCTCGTCGGAGAGGGGGCTCCACTTCAAAGCATGTAGGTGGTTTTGGAATGGACAGACTTATGGACAAGGATCTCCACGGTGACTGTAACCAAGAATGACCATCCTGACGAAACCAGCAGCAAATTACTGCTCTGTTCTGTATACCGGACATCTCGGCACAGGCTTCCTGATTTTTCTCAGCCCTGAAGAAGATACTGAACTGCTTTCCAAGTTCCAGGCTGTTACTGCCTGCTCCCCGTACAGCCTTTTGTATTTAAATTTCTCTTAATTAAACCACTCTACTATGGAGGTCAGGAAAGTTTCTCTGCAAGTTATTCAATTAAACATTATTTCATAAAATACTCGCACAAATTCCTAGACTGTTTTTTTTTTGTGATTCTCCAGTTTTCACTTTCATACAAGTCTTTTCAGAAAGATGAAAGGGGAAGTCTAGGAATTTTGAGAGAAAATTATGCCCCCAAATTCTCTCACTTCTCTGGTTGCTTAAAAATGTCAACGAATTCCACCCATCGGTACGGAGGAATGCCCTTGAAATAGTTCTGATAAATATAATTAAGTAGAATATTTATGAAATAAATTATTCCTTTTTCATAAAACATTTCTCGTTCTTAGAACACAGTGAGTCAAATAAACTTATAAGGATGTGCTATAAGACTCCGTCCTCTCGTTTATCTTTCAAAACAGAATTCAATTAATTTGAAATTGAAACCAAAAGTTGTCTTGTGAATTTAATTCATAGCGGACTAACATGACCTCTGCTTTACCTGAAACTCGAGTAAAATTTTATCACTTTCTTCTGGAACATAATCACCGTAATAAAAACGAACACAAACACAAAATTAAAATCCTATTAAGGTCTATAAATTGCAACGGTTTCACGCATGATGAATGACCCTTAAAATAGATTAATGAATTTTAAGAGAATTGCCAGAGCGCTCGGTCTGTTCTTGTCTTGTGAATTGTTGCTGGTCCTCGCCAGAAAGGTCATTCTCGATTCCGAGAACCGCGGAACTCATGACTATAGTTTACGTCTGACTTCTCTGGGAGCCTTCAAACTCATTCCTCCCTCCTTTGTTTCAAGTATAGGGGCTACATACTCGGATCTTTGGGGCTCCAAGGAGACACACCGGAAAGGCAAATTTCATTGTCACTATTGCCCCTTTTTGAGCTGTTATCCTTCTTTGATTACTGCTCCACCGTCTAACCATCGAGGGCCACTGTGTTGAGTCTGTCCTGGTACCAGGAAACTTGTTCGTATCTGCAGCCCCACCCCCACACTCCCTCCAGGAGTCATCATGATACCTGTTTAATTTCCTCCAATGGAAATGTGTCAATTTCCTGGATGCTCCATGAACCACCCCTCCGGCTCCTACCTACCTTCCAAAAGATATAGGGTGATTCTAATACAGATTAAGTGTACATTTATCAACTGTGTTGCAAACAGAACACATGAACTTAACGTAAGACGTGTACGGATAACTGAATGTTGGTCTACAGCCTGTGGAATTGCTACTATTTCTATTAACATAATGAAAGGTACTATATTCTTGGATGAGACGTGGAGTAATATGGCAGGAAGTTACCAGTGTTTTGGAAGGACCTGTTGTCTCCATCTTCAGGGCAGATGAGTGATGATTGGGCCAGCAACTTCCTCCGAAACGTCGCTAAACTTCTATTGGGGTATAAAATGCCACATCCTACAATACAGTAATCATCATAGGCAGTACGGTGATAACCTCAATCTCACTTCCTTGTTCAATGATATGTAAACTACAAATTCAAGAAGAGTATATATATGAGACAAACTCCGTCTTAAATGCAACAATTTAATTGTAGTTCTTTCTTCTTCCCTTCCTCCACACTACATGTTTCGGCCCTAAATGGCCATCATCAGGTGTGTATTCTTACGTAGCTGCTACACTGCCCGTAGTTTAAAATTTAAAATCACCAGTCTTTCNTAGCAGCTACGTAAGAATACACACCTGATGATGGCCATTTAGGGCCGAAACATGTAGTGTGGAGGAAGGGAAGAAGAAAGAACTACAATTAAATTGTTGCACTTAAGACGGAGTTTGTCTCATATATATTGTGTGAGTGAAACAGGATGCTTAAATATAATATCAATAAGAGTGTTTTAATAACCTACAAATGAATTAAAATGCGAATTTATATATTTGTTTCACTGTTTGACAATCATTATCTCAGAAATACACCTTCTTATGAATAAAATGAATACAAAAAATATTCTTCACTCTAATGGGCAGAAGTTTTAAATGAAATATTTTTCAACTCAATCAGTGTTTAGTGAGGTAACACTAAAAAAAAAGATCATTAAGTAAAGAGATATTGACCGCCTCTGTGGTCTAGTGGTCAGAGTTCCTGGCTACAGATCCAGAGGTCCGGTTTCGATTCCCGGAACTACTAAATTTTCTGAGAATTAGTGGGTCTGGAACGGGTTCCACTCAGCATCGTGAGGATAAACGAGGAGATATTAAAAGGAAATAGTGGCTCAGATCTAGAAAACCGAGATTAACGGCCGTGGGGATTCGTTGCGACGACCACGCGACACCCTCCTCCTCCCAAAGTTGACACTAACTTCGCCGACAAGTGGCGGTTGCTCGATCGGTATAGTTCGCTTGCGGACTAAAACCACGGAGTTATTAGCAGTTATTATTAGTTGAGTAAAGGGATATTACAATCTATCCAGTTTGGTCAAACGCAATTTTAAAACGTTTTATTGCAATTAATAAATATGAAATTTCATGAAAAACTGTTCATTTAGGAAGCAGTTGTGACAAATCGACGCTCAAGCCGAAGTATTAACTGCATACAGCAGAATCATACTTGAAAAATGATTACTCGCCCACCTGGGCAAGACAGTCTCAACCTCTTTGAGATCCCAATATAAAATTTAGTGTTCACAACAGCCCACCACTGGACGCTATTCAGAGTCAGTGACTCCAATTTACACTCTCACATCCTATTTCCTTAAAGTCTATATGAATATTATCCATATGTCTAGGTTTAGATACCCCATTCTTTCCTTCAGGTTTCATAACCAAAATATTGTAGGGCATTTCTATTCTGTCATGCGTGCTACATGCCGACATAATGTAATCTCCATACTAGACACTTTATGATAAATGAATAAGTCTCGAGTGTGGAAGAAAGATTAAATTGTTCCTCAGGAAATTTACACACCCCTGACTTAAGTTCAGTTAAGCTTATTTTCTCTATGACGAAGAGGGACGAATAATTAGATATTCTATAGTGAGTCAATTTTAAACATTCTGATCGGGAAAAGAATGAAATAAAAATTATTACATAAATTTTCCCACTTTTCAACTTTTTCCCTAGAGAGCTAATGGGGAAAATGTTCTGCTATTAGGTGTCTCCAGTAGATTTTTGAACAAACCGAAACTACTGCACTGAGGAGAAGTTCTTGTGCCTCTTCTCCCGATAAAGGGTTGTGCGTGCATCTAAACCCTTTGTCTTTCTTCCTTCACAACGCGTAAGATTAAAAAAGATATCTTTTTTTGAAAGAAAAACGTTGTTACGTTCCCTGTTCCCCATAAACATAAGCGTAACATAATGTAAAATTACATGGAAATGCGTCCACTGTCTGTCCGTCCTTCCATCCATGTACAAATGTGTCAAGTATCTTGTAGCCACTCTTTCTGATAATATTTCCTTCAAAAATCAATTTCCTACAAAGTGCATAAAGTAACACACACCCCGAAGAATCAATATAATAATCTGCAGAGAACAAAAAACTTGATATGCGTACACTCATAATGGGAGGATATTATTAAAATGTATCTAAACTAGAATATAAGGGTGTTGATTGGTTTCATCTGACACGGGATTGGGTCCAGTGAACCACGTTAATGGGCTATTGATTTCCATTAATTCGAAACACTTTCATCGGCTGAATAACTGTCAGCTTCTCAGGAATTGCTTTATAAAATGAAGTTATTGTAAAGTAGTTTCTTCTTCATTATATTCCTAATGTGTCGTAATTTCCTAAATATAAAACGGCACACGATTATTAATTAAACTGAAAATCCCTTCGCGAGCCAGTGTAGTCAGTGTGTGGTGAAAATGTGAAACTTTCCATTAGTATATAGGTTCTGATTTATAATTCTTAATTAGAATAATCTACAGCCGGCAAGTTGACTTAAAATCTAGCAGTAATCATATACTGTGAAATTCAAGCCTCGTCTGGCTAGTAGGAAGTATTTTATACACCCTTATTTCAAAGCAAAGTAGGACTTGGAACACAACACAGGGTGACATTTTAGCTTCATGTGCTCTAATAACAAGGTTAGGATTCATAACTGTGTTACTGCATGACAAGGTAATGAATTAATTATGAAGCTGACATTCTGGGATCATAAGTGGTTGAGTGATAACCCTCGGCTAGAGATACTGGTACCTAGCGCTCAGCGACTCGAATCATAATGAGCTCATACCTAGACGAGCTCCAGAATGAATAGATAACACACTGAATAATCATGACAGAAAATAAAACTATTCAAAATCTTTCTGCAGTGGCATACCTTTATTGCTTATACAAAAGTATTTTCCTGCCCTGACGAGAAATTAAATTGAATTGGCCACAGAATGATAAGCTTATGGGATTACTGGTACTTACAAACTGAAGGTAAAATGAACGAAATACATTGCGATAAATTAATGTTTTGACAGTAACCAATCTGTATAGTCTCTTGTTGCAAGGCAGTGCACAGATCAGAATTAGTTGCTCTTCCGAATCTCTCATTCTTCTCGATCTTTTATTGATAATAATTGTTTTCCTACATCGTTCAACTGTGAGATAAATAAATTAACTATCAATTATTGTACACGCTATCCTTGATAACGTACAAGGACGAAAACAATTATATATACGTTATCCTTATCCTTGTAGAATAAAATTATGTAGACGCTATCCTTCATAACGTACAAGGACGAAGAAAATTATATATACGTTATTCTTACCCTTTTAGAACAAAATTATATAGACGCTATCCTTGATAACGTAAAAGGACTAAGAAACTTATATATAGGTTATCCTTACCCTTGTAGAACAAAATTATGTAGACGCTATCCTTGATAACGTACAAGGACGAAGAAACTTATATATAGGTTATCCTTACCCTTGTAGAATAAAATTATGTAGACGCTATCCTTGATAACGTACAAGGACGAATAAAATTATATATACGTTATCCTTACCCTTGTAGAATAAAATAATGTAGGCGTTATACTTGGAAGGTAGCATCCAGTTATGGAGAGCAGCTTCGAACATACTGGACTGCTGATAAAGAGTCCGTCCTTCCTCATCGCCGTACAGAATTCGGTGAAAGTAGAGCCATCCTTATGCTCATGTCATAATCGTGCCATTATTTAATTCATTTAAACTGCAAATGGGTTTTTGCTAAGTGGCAGTAGTACTACATGGTCTAAAACAAGGAGATGATTTATCGCCACTCCTTTTCAACTTTGCCTTAGAATATGCAATTATGAAGGTCCAGGGAAACCAGGTGGGACTGAAATTAAATGGGACACATTAGCTGTTGGCCTATGCCGATGATGTGAATATTCTGGGTGATAATGTAGATAGCATAAATAAAAACACACATTTTTAATTGACGCCAGTAAAGAGGTTGGTTTAGAGTAAGTAAGGCAGTGGTACTACAATAAGACACAACACATAAATGACATATATCACACAAAATAACACACCACACTCAAAACACAGCGCACAAAACTACACAAACAACAAAGGACACACTAGCACATAGTGAGTACAATGAAAATACACTTACAACTATAACAAATACAATTATAACTACACTATACAATTACAACTACAATATACAATTATAACTACAATAATACAATTACAACTACAATGAAGGAATATGCAGAAATGTAGCTCTGTGACTATAAGACTAACAATAATTCCACTGACTTTTTACTTTTTTTGTGACAACCTTGATGGGAATGTAATATATGATTTCCGATAGCCTAATTACTATATTTTGTAAAATTTTCATGGACACTTCTTGACACTTATGGATATTATTGATGAAGTTCATCGATGATTAAACGTCTGTCAGCACGAATTTTTTCATCAATTTTTTTTGATGATTTCATCAGTGACAACGGATGGCCTTCAACATGAACATCAGTTCTTCCCGCTTCAAATTCACGACTCCATTTTGCCACGTTTTGCCTGTTCATAACACCTTCTCCGTAAACAGAAAGAAGTTGGAGATGAATCGAATTACTGCCTGAACCTACCATTTGGCGGTATTTTGAATTGACACGGCCATTTTAAACACAAATTTTGAGAACAACGTTGCCGTGAATGTGGCCGGTGAACTCTGCCTTCTTATCTCAGACGGCAGCACTGCCATTTCTGAAAAAAAAAATCCCTAGCATCTTTACTGGACCTGTATCTTTACTTTCCGAATATTCCTCGTAATGTTATTAACAAACGTTTTATGTTTCGACTTCTCCGTCACCCTCAGATGGTAAAACATAAAGAACTCTTGACATTAATATAATAATCATACCGCTATTAAGGCACTGTTGATGGTCAGAAAGACGCAAAAAGTACAAAAAATTATTACATATCTTCTAACAATATTTTTTTTAATTCGCTTAGAGGTGGGTGGAGTCCAACTGGGTCCACTCGGCACGTCGGCCACTGATTGGCAGGGGAAACCTACGTACTCGGAGAAAACCCACCCCAGCGCCACTTTGCCCACCACAAAGCCCACTTGACCAGACCCGTGATCGAAACCGGGCCGTCGCATTGGGAAGCCAGCGACTAACCGCTTGAGCTATTGCGCGGCCTCTTCTAACATTAAGACACAACTGTATGCAGGACTAAAAGGTACCTCCAAGAATTCTGAATCTGATTGTGTGTGTTCAGCTTCACGTCTAATCTTCTTCAAACCCCTGCACCCCTCGTTTAGAAAGAGCCCTCCTGTCCATTGGGAAGAAATTTGGCTAGGTTCCCTAATAAATCTTGGCTCTGTGGAGTATAAAAAAAGCTTCTGCTTCTACCGGGAATCGAACAGCAATTCCTAGGACGTCCGTCTCTGTATCCACTAAGCTATTATCATCATGACTCAAGGTACGCGGGTTCAAACCCGGCGGAGGTCGTGGAATTTTTAAGGGCGAAAAAATTCAGGGAACAAGTCCTCCGGGAGGGACTTTAAGCCGTGTGTGCCGTGTCGTAGATTTACGGCACGTAAAAGACCCTCATGTCTCTAGGAGACCTCTGAGCAAAATTAGGCAAAAAGTTTCCCGCCCAAGTAGTTTCCAATGCCTCCGGTAGATGGGGAAGTATTAGGTACCACTGCCAGAGGAGGGCCGACCTCGCTGACAGAAAGGGACTAATTATCAGATACCACTGCCAGTAGAGGGTCGAAACCTCGCTGGCAGAAAGGGGCTGATAGCGAGCACCAGTACCGGTAGGGTGTGGAGACAGTAGAAATTAAAAGGGGGACGTACAATAGACTAATAGTCGCTGTGCATGGGGAAACCCACCCCTTCAATACTGGAACTGGAAGCTATTATCATATTACAAAATGTTATACATGACCTCGGACCCTGATGGATCCCTTGGGATCATGGGGCAAGGTCCAGAGATGAGCTCCTTCTAGCTGAGCATGTATTGAAGATTTATTTACCAACTTCGTGACTACTGGCATGTATACAAGAACTGTGCTCTAAGGACCTAAGGCATATAGAGAGGTACTGAGTAATGCATTTCAATGTAATTTTATCCGCTACGTTTGGACTCTGAGCTGTTAATTTGGCTGAATAGGGGCCGGTCTCTTGCCACCCTAGAGGCTTCCCCTCAATCATACTTCCTTTTCCTTCTCATATAACTGCTTAAAGTTTGTTAGTCTGTATCCTGGCTTCCTTTTAAATATAATTTAATGAGCTGAGAGCATCAGAATGTTATGAAGACAGAGCGTTTTGCTGCAGGACTAAGTTTCAATATGATTATACTCATTACCGTGCACTATAATTTCTATCTAACTCATTCGTCATAATATTCTGAATTTTCCGAGAGTGTTCTCTCGGATGAGAGCGATTCTGAATTGTATTAGAAGAGATAACGGGTTCGAACATGGGCTGGGACATAAACTATTCTTATTTATTGTTTTTATGGTTTCTTCATGCTTTTCATAGAAATATCTAGATAGGACTTCAAATAGGACCAGGATTTCTTTCTTCCATGTCCTTTACAATTTACTGTTGACTAATTAACCTTAAATTAAATAATATAATACTTTTACTGGGATAGCGTCGTTAAACAAGACACAAATAAATAGCATCGCGAACGGTAGAAAGAAACGGCAAACGGAAGAATATAGAATGAATGAAAGAATGAATTACTCTATATTCAATTTGTGTCATAATCGAATTTTATGGTATTCTTTGTATACTGAACGTTGTGGCATGTGACAGAAGTGAAAACTGTGTTTGTGCCCTCGACAAAGCTGAAGTTCTTCTCTTCAACCCATGTGGAAGTGACTCTATACTGAGGGGTAAAGTAAAGTTACATCTGGCCTTATTTAATTAAGGAAGATGACGTATAGATTTATAGGGGTGGAGGTATAGCTCCCCCCCCTTGGCACTACAGCCCCAGCGGGCCTAGGCCTACCTTCATGAACTTCTCCATTCACTTCGGTTTTTTCTCGATCTTACACATCCGGTAGGACTCCTTTGGCGGGTGATTAGCTCGTCGCAAGGCCTCTACCTGTACACAAACACAGAAAAACGCACACACACAAACTAAACATCCATGTCCTGAGTGGGATTCGAACCCACGATCCCGGTTTCCAAGCGGGCAAAGACAGTACATGCCTTAGACCGCTCGGCTGGAGGTATAGCTCCACAATTCTCAATTTCTGAACCAGATGAATGTGAGTGGTCAACTGCACGTTCCTTCTGCTTTATCCCAGGGGAAAGAGCACCCACTGCCCATTGGATAGGAGGCTGCCTGGGTCCCACATACCGTCTGGACGTTATGGAGAAGAGAAAAATAATTTCCCCCTGACGGGACTCCAATCCCAATTCTACGGCCGTCCAACCAGTAGCCTAGCAGCCATGTCGATTGAGACTTTTATGAAAGCAAATATGTGGTCAGCTGCTGAAGGAAGTGTCCGCCTTCATTGAGAGCTGAATCTTCACTGCGCTGTTAACAAGGGCTCACCATTAGGAATTATCGTTAACTAATCCACATCTCTACACACTACTGACATATAATCTATTTTAATATTATCCATCTATCCGTATCTAGGTCTAACAAGCCTCTTCCCTTGAAGTTTTCCTACTATAATCTTTTAAACATTTACTACTTCCCAATGAGTGATACTAACTCGCTTATCCTCGTTGATCATTGTAATATCGTCACGTGCATGGAGTGGCTACAGATGAGTTTTGGATTGATGATTGCAGTCATTGAACTCCTTGGTACAGCAAACGACTACACGTTACAGTTCACTATTACACACATATTAGTGCCCACTATTAGCCGTTGCTCGGTAGCGGCTTTCAACGGCAGACGTTCCCCTTCTTCTAAGTTCCCGAATGCTCCCTGTATCAGGTACCAGCTTCCCACAGCAACGGCTCAAAATTACTGAAACTCAGCAGTCCACTAATTGACTGAGTAACTCACTCACTCACCAACCAATTCTCTTCACTGACTCCTGCTTATAACGCCTCGACACGGATCGCACAGGAAACACTATTCCTCTGTTGTATTCAACTGTTGCTGTGGAGACACGATTTGTTTGCTACTTAGTAAAGGCTGTTGTATATTTACTTATCTCGTGGTCGTTGCTCAGCAACGGGTCTACATGCTACAATATGGTGAAGAGTGAAAATCATGGAAACTCCCATTGTGAGATATTCTCCACTTTCTTGATGTAAGTAAGAAATGTGTAGGACTGCTTCTTCGTTTTCTTTCCTTTAAACTAGGCAACTATCCAGCTGTTTCCAAAATGTGAGTCACTTCATCCTTCACTTGGTGTGCCAGGGCCGCGTCTACCTGCAGGAGAGCCATCCCTTACAGATCTTGAACAATTCTCTCTGGTGTCTTTCTCGTAACATGATCGCTCCATTCATTCCTGCTCCTCGTTATCCATTCTACAATCTCTTGAACATTACACGATCGCATAATATCTTGGCTTCTGATGCGACCAGACCTCGTTTTCCCCACTATTTTTCTCAGTGCTCTTATGCCCCGTTTTTCCATAATTTTCTTGGTCATGGAGGTATCTGGTCTTATTTCTAATGCATAAGTCAGTAAGGTACTAACAACAGCTTCGTAATATTGAATTACTGACTTCTTTGACATTATCCATCATGGTATTTTAATTTAAAACAACAACAATTCCTCCGTTTTCAGGTAAAATCATATTAAGATATTCTAGATCTTGTAGAATTTGATGCATCACAGCGGTAGTCATGAATGCTGGTCCCTTTCTTGGCTAATTCTTCGGTCCTGAAGATGGAGACGATATGTTCCTCCGATACGTACGTTGACTATCAACGGACTTTTTTCTTTCTCTTCGCTCCCACTTTGGAGCATAGGGCTGATATATCAGTTTCACTTATCTTTTTTAGAGACGGTAAGGACTCCTTGGACTGGTGATCAGCTAGTCGCAAGGCCTCTACCTAAACAAAGAACAACACAAACACAGAACAAACGCACGCACACACCAAACATATATGCCTTGTATGGGATTCGAACACAGGATTCCGACTTCCGAGCGAAGACAGTATATGCCTTAGACCGGTCGGCTACCGTGATCAGCATCAACGGACTGTACGGTGTTAAGTCCCAGAAGACAGGACACATTCAAGTCTTATTTACATTTCTGTACATCACTACTTTTGGCTCCTACCACAAGTGGGTAAAAACAGATGGAAATTCTCAAGAACATCAACATCTAAGGTCGTTTTCCAAAATATAGCCAAATGAACCAGAAGTTAGCAGGCTTAACGACTAAGTGAGCCTATCTGAAGAGTGTGTACCTGCCAGTACAACTTCAGCCTGAAGACTGCCAATGAAAGCGTGTCTCAGGTTTGCAGAGAAGATGTCTGTGTTCCAGAAGCCTCTCGCTTTCTTGCCACTAAACTGTGTTTCCTAGCAGGGAGCAGCATATCGCTCATTAAACGTGCGCTGTCGCCTCTCCTCCAGTAATCTTGTTCCGGGCGATTAACGAAGCCTAACGACTCACTACGGATCGTTCGATGAGACATTAACTGTCCACAAGATGTCTCTCTCATCCATCCCCAGAACACTCGTAGCTAATGTCGATGGCTACCGCATGTTACCCCGCCTCCACTTCTCCAGCTTCTGAGCGGTGACGTAGAGAATTCCTCTTACTTAGCTGCTCGAGTGTTTTATCTCATAGCGTGAGGGTTCATACTGAATTTAACAACGAAGCCATTGTTTATTTAAATACAAAACTATTTATAAATCGAAGATGAATATTTCGTAAAAATCGGCAAGGAAATTGCTTTATGAGTGGTGTATATAAAATTACATATTATAACTTACGGTAAAATAAAATATTACAATATATCCTTTACATAATATTAATAAATACAGAATTCACGTATTTAAAATTATAAGTAATAAAGTGACATTCATGATTTAATTTAAAGAAGAATAAGTTCGGGGAGTGCTTAATATTTCTTGATGTAAATACTATTATATCCTCATAAATCTTTAAGATTACTCAGTTCTTTTTATCGGTTCTGAAATGCGGAGTTGTAATGTACACATTATCTCGATAATCTCGTGGAGAATATAGGTAAATAAGCAAGGGCGAAATTAGAGGTCAAACTTTTTCCTGAATAAAGGTCACAGTGGCCCCAAAATTGAACCTGGTTTTGTGTAATGCATAGGCTACTTCAGTTCTTTATTTTGTTGGAAGTTGGGCTTTTATAAGGCTGAGAAGAAAATTGAATGATATTAAAATAATTTTCTAATTAAAATGGTAAAAAATATGAATTGGTTTCAAGTGATTTAGAATAGGGCCCATCTATGGAATATTATTATAGATACGATGAAGTTCGAAGTTTGACATGAAAGAATTAATGGGCCCGTTTATAATCGATTTTAGAAGCAAGCCAACACTATACGTGTGACACTCTTTTAACATTATTTTAAATTACAGGAATGGCCGAATTCGTCAACTCAGGCAGTCGCAATAAAAACTGTTCTTTCCGTCTCAGCTATGATTATTGTGATAATATTTGTGTCTTGATTAACCCCCTAATTTTCAGTAACAAGGAGGCGAAACATATCAATAGAAGCGTCTCATCTTCTGGTATACAACTCGGGGTAGTCCGTTGAAAATCAACAGACGTTTCGGAGGAATCGCCTCCACATTCAGGGCCGAATAATTAGGAAATCAAGAAAACATCAAGAAGCAGTTAGCTTATTCTTAGACCCTCAAGAAGGAGGCAATATTTTCTTCCAAACCATTGGTTATATTTGAACGGAAAACCCAAAGTTATATCCCAGAATATACATAGAACTCGTCATGACTACCGCTGTGAGAACAAATGTTCCTACAAGCATATTACCTCGTTTTCTTTCAACAGCATTTCGTATGTCAGAGCAGTCTCTCTTCAACAAGTTCGTGGATGAAATTGTAACAGTTCATTTGTTCAAGTTATGAACCAATATTACGTAATCGAAACATATTTACTGGTGAAGGACGATGAGAGACCGTCTCTGTGGTCTAGTGGTCAGAGTGGTTTCAAATCCAGATGTCCTGGTTCTACCAGATTTCCTGAGAAGTATTGGGTCTGGAACAGGGTCCACTCAGCCTCGTCAGGATAATTGAGGAGCTATTTCAAGGAAACAGCGGCTCCGGTCTAGAAAATCGAGATTAACGGACGTGGGGATCCGTTACGCTGATAACCCAACAACCTCTTTCCGCTAAAGTTGGCACTAACTTCGCCAGCAAGCGACGGTCGCTTGATCGGTATAGTTCACTTGCGGACTACAGGCCACGGAGTTTGTTTGAAGGACGATGAGATGAGCAAGACACATGTAAGAATTATATGATATGTGTACAAGATAGTATTTACAAAATTATATGAGGATGCTCTACTTATGACATGTAGGTATATATGGAAGGATAATTTTGAAATTTATCTTATGGAAATAGGGTGTAGCATTGATGACTAAATTACCCTTTCTTAGTGGAGAACTCCTATAGAAAAAGCAATGAAACTTCGGGTTTCACAGAAGATGGAGAATTCCATGACTGAATGAATGATTAATGGCTTCCAAACACGAGTGTCCCATAAAGTTAATTAGTTATTTATATTTATGTCAGTGTCAGCCGAAGAGGGCAGATGTTTTCGTGTAAGGTTTAAGATATATTATGCATTGTAAAAAGACTTATTACACCTATAAATACCGTGAAATTAGTAAAATCAGGTTAGTTCAATTAATATTTAATTATTTAATACTGTTCTGCCTTGTTTAGTTCTTAATAATGTATTTTATAAGAGGGAAAATCAACCCAAGTATCACTTACAGGTCGCTTCTGGAATCAATATTCATATCACGACAAGCGAAGTTGATCCGAACTGAACTATTACTAAGAATTCTAGGTTTATCTTTTTAAGATATCATCCATAAAACTTGTCCCTCTCTGGGGCCACTAGAAAGAATTCAGTATGCATAGTATCATTTGCTTTAATTTTTAGAATGAAAGCGTTATAAGTTCCTACTATTATCTCAAAATACATTTATAATACATCTGTACGAATGAGGGCACTGTGAAAGGTATAAGCTATAATTTCTCCATGGCGTGTGTTGAGTCTTCCATTAGGTCTTATATATTAATCAATTTCGTTGTACTTGTTAGAACGAAAGAGTCTGAAACACCGTCAGTTCATATGAATAATTTAAATGCAACTGGTGAGCAGGATCTTCTCAGCTTTCGGTTTTCATGATATAAAATCAGCTTCTTAGATAAACTTCCCTCTTCCCGACAGCTAGCTCGTGGAATACAGAAGATTGTAGGAAAGTTTCAGTAAATCGTCCTTCACACGAAACGTAACAAACTTGAATTAAGCTGACAGAGCCCCTAACTGACTTGTTTCATGTCAAGCGACGTTAGTTTGTTTGTGATTATACGACGCTGTCAATAACAAAATTATATTACGTTAATGATAATATGATTAACGCATATGGAGCAGTT
Source organism: Cryptotermes secundus (assembly GCF_002891405.2). Classification (NCBI taxonomy): domain Eukaryota; kingdom Metazoa; phylum Arthropoda; class Insecta; order Blattodea; family Kalotermitidae; genus Cryptotermes; species Cryptotermes secundus. Next base: position 211,962 of record NW_019734314.1, read on the forward strand.
CGCCTCTGTGGTCTAGTGGTCCGAATTTCTTGCTACATATCCAGGGGTCCCGGATGTGATTCTCGGCGCCACCAGATTTTCTGAGAAGTAGTAGGTCTGGAACGGGGTCCATTCAGCCTCGTGAAGATAATCGAGGAGCTAGTTTAAGGAAATAGCGGCTCCGGTCTAGAAAACTGAGAATAACGGCAGTGGGGCGGTCGCTCGGTCGGCATAGTTCGCATGCGAACTACAGGCCACGGAGTTTTCATTTTGTTTCGTAGCAGTTCGTGGAATGTTAACTGGAACGGGAAACCGAAATACTAGGACAAAACCTGCTCCAGCGCCACTTTGTCCACCACAAATCTCACATGACTTGACTTGGGATCGAACTCAGGCCGCCGCAAAGAAAAGCCGGTGATTTACCCACCTTATGAGATTACATTTTGTATGGCAATTGGTATGAGGTCATTCGATTTTTCAATGGATCAAATTCTTCGAGCCGCACAATGGCCCTGGGGTCGACTCAGCCTCTAACAGAAATGAGTAACTGGAATATTCCAGTGGGGTAAAGGGCGGTCGGCCCCATCTGTGAGTAGATTGTCTAGAAAATGTGGGGACCTCGACGTTTCACAACCCTATGGACTTCCACGACCTGTTACAGGAATAGTTTTTGGTTTTTTTTTCAATGACTTAGATTATATATTGTTGAATGACGAAAAGATTAGACCTACGATAAAACTGGATTAGACATTCTCCGAGCGGTGACTATAAAGAGTAGGACTACTGTCTTCTGGGATACGAGTATAGTGGTAGAAGTTCATCGAAGTTTCGGAGGAACGTACCTCCATCTACGTTATCAAGGAGTGATCCAAGCACGGAACCAGTAAGGAAAAATACCAAGCAGATCTGCCTGATTGATTCTTGCTGATTGCTTGACTTGCTCTTACTCTGACACATATTCACCGAGCTACAAGGAGCCACATCCCAGAATACGGTGTTCTTCATATTCGCCGCCATAAGAACTTCATACCTCAAAGCGGATAACGCCGGTCCTGCGCGGCAACTTCTCCTGCAGATATGTAACGCAAGTAGTCTAACTGGAGAATTAGGCGCTTCTGGACGCTGCTCTAAACTGAGCATTGTGAGGACCATGGAAGGAGCACAAGAACGATTCTTAAGAGTTTTTAGCTGCAAAATGAAACGTTACGTCACGACTCAAACACAACAGATTAGTTACAAATGTCAACAAAGGGTAACAATTTTCTCGTTTTTGGTCAGTTATATTTATTAGTACGACAACCACGAGACTTAAGGAAAAACGTGTGACATGGAACGTGTGCTTCATTTTCTCCAGTAATTTTCGTTTCACACACGTTTCATTCTGATGAACATTTAACGAGATACGCGCAAGAATGAAATATAGGTCTCCATTTAAACTGTCTGTTATTGTTGTCTGATCGTAAACAATTTCTGAGTGTATCGACGGATCTTACTACACCTCCCCAACATAAAAATTCATAAAAATATGTTCAGCAGTACTACTTATCTATTTTCTGCCTGCCTGTCTGTCTATCTATGGCTCTACAGCATCGACCAGTTTTTCAGTCTCTTGATCTTTTTACACAGTCGGTTGGACTTCTTGGACGAGTGGTCAGCCCGTCGCAAGGCCGCTACCTGCACACAGGACAACAAAAACACAGAACAAAGCACAGAAATATACATCCATGCCTCAAGTGAGATTCGAAACCCACGAACCCAGTGTTTGAGCGGGCGAAGAGAGTTCGTGCCCTAGACGCCGCGGCCATTGTTACAGGCACTCATCGGTTCTACAGTCATTATACGCTGAGAAACGGAGAAGCCTACCGACGCCAGAAGGTATAATTTTGCAACTTCTCGTAACAAATGCACAAGAAGTCGCATTTTTATTGATGCAAGTATAGTGAATTCTTCTTTTACATTAGCTAATTGTTATCTAGCGGGGGCACGCGGTAGCGTAGTTGGTTGAGGTACTCTGCTACAAGGAGGAACATTGCGGGTTCGAGTCCCGATGACGTGGAATTTTTTTTAATTTACCTAATTATTCCAGCCGCACTATGATCCTGGGATCGGCTCAGCCTCTAACAGAAATGAGTACCAGAAATGTTCCTTGGGGTAAAGGGTCGCCGGGTCGTAAGACTGACAATCTCACCGCCATCTATGAGCCGATTGTCTAGAAAATGTGGGATCCTCGACGTCTCACAACACTATGGGCCTCTACGACCTGTTACAGGGATAGCTATGCTTCTTCACTTGTTATCTAGCGTTGCTGTTGAGCGCTCAATTTGTATTCGAGAGGCACCAGGTTCGAATCCTGGGGACACTAGCTATCCTGATTCAGTTTTCTTTGGGTTTCACATTTTTCCAGCTTCCATAACTTGTACTTTTCTCCAAGCACAATTAGAATTATCAAGTGAAGGAGGATGATGTGTCTGGATGTAGCACGAATGGTGGAGAAAAGGAATGCATATAGGATATCGGTTGGAAAGCCAGAAGGGAAGAGACCACTGGGAAGACCAAGACGTAGGTGGGTGGACAATATTAAAGTGGACCTCAGAGAGATAGGATGAGATGGTATGGATTAGATTGATCTGGCTCAGGATAGAGACCAGTGGATGGCTCAATTGAACACGGTAATGAACCTTCGGGTTCCATAATATGTTGGGAAGTTCTTGTGTAGCTGCAGAATTGGCGGCTCCTCAAGAAGGGCTCACCTCTGAATAAGTAAGTATAGGTTGATGCAGCATCCCTAAATATGTCATGAGTGCCATTTTCCAAACCTTTATCTGTTCAAACTTGATTATTACCTTGATATTTCATTCGAGGATAGACAGGCCTAATAATAACGTAGGGAACTGTCGCTTCTTCGCAATTCATTACTCAGTATTACATAAGCATTTAGCATTATTAACGTCTGTGTCACTGAGAGTGTCGTTAAACATACTAGAAACATGAAAAGCGTTAGTTAAAATACATTGCAATTCTGTCATGATACTCCTTGTGAGTGTATGAGAGCAAGGCTATCCGTATGTTTCAGTCCCAGACGAGACTAGCATGAAGACCGCTAGGAGTAGTTTACATATTAATGAAGTAAATAATGGATCACGTGTCTTGGGGTTTGTTTTCCTATTAGTCGTGCAATTAAAGCAGTCTAGCTACGTCACAATTAGTAGCTTCAGAATTTCAGTAGTAATCCCACACGTAACGGGTTTGGTCTTCACTGCACGTCGCTCACCTGTATCATCTTAATGAGAAATGTTTCATACTTAATTTGTTGGCATTTCAAAGTCACATATTGGTTCTTCTGTGCATTATCACTGTTTATTAATATTTTAGTGATAAACAAACTCTCCGAGATTAAAAATACGGACAAATAAGATATACTTTATGTTTGGGTTTAGTATATAGAAGCTTAAATGTCATATCTTCATGAAACTCCTCAGTCATATGGATAAAGCCCATAAACATCTTCCAGTATAATATTCATTTATAAAATTATGGACTCGTTGGACGGGGGACTGGACTATCATAATGTTTCTTCTTAAGGAGGAAAATTCAAACGTAGAAAAACCTGGACAAGTACACATGTTCCAAGTTGGATTCGAATAAAAGGTCTCAATTTTCGAGCGGTCGAAGATATGAGCATCAAAGAGCGAGGGAACTATTCTACATTTATACAGAAATTGAACTGAACACTGAATCATAAATCACGGTTATAAATTTGGCTTTGTTCATCTTGGTCCGCCACATGATAGCAGTATATATGATTATTAACGCCGTTCAGTGGGACTGATAAATGTTGTGTTTTTTCTAATCTTTCATCCTTTACCACGTACATGTTTCGGTTGGAGCGACCATCTTCAGAAGGACATCATAAATACATTATTTATTGGTTATTTTTTTAGAGAGGGTGGGTTTCCCCATGCACCGCGACCAGTTTGATCTATTGTGCTTCCCTCTATGATATTCTACCAGTCTCCTTACCCTACCGATAAATGGTGCGTACCATCAGTCCCGCCGAGCAAGCGAGTTCGGCCACTTGCTTAGCGGTGTCTATAATGCTTCCCCATCTATCAGAGGCCTTAGAGACTGTTGTTGGGCGGGAAACGTCCTGCAATTTGGCTCAGTGATCCCCTTTGGGGATATGAGGTTCTTTTACGTGCCGTAAAGTTACGACACGGGACACACAGCTTAAAGTCCCTCCCGGAGGACTTGTTTCCTGAATTTTTCCGCCCTTAAAAATTCGACAACCTCCGCCGGGTATTTGAACCCGCGTACCACGAGTCATGAGGTGGGAACGTTACCTCTAGACTACGGAGGCCGCTTTCATCAATACATACGGAAACTACTATTAAAATATCATTGGTCATTATCAATAAATACAGATGATATGACCAATGACATTTAATAGTAGTTTCCGCTTGCATTAATATATCCTTCTGAAGATGGTCGTTCCAGCCGAAACATGCAAAAGATGAAAGATAAAAAAACATTTATCAGTCACACCGAACGGCGTTAATACTCACCTATACTATCACGGTCAACATTTCTTTGGTTCTACAACCACCGCCTTAATTTTTATTATGCCTTATATTTGCAGTTATCTTCTCGCTGTCTATTTTTCTGGTATTCAATATATTTTACCTCCATTATAATATATTATTTTTGGCCAAACAACATGAAATATGTAAGTTAGTAAGCGAGTAAGACAATGTAAAGCATAGATCATGTCACACTTTCTTATAAAGTGGCTGGAAGCATAAAGTCAGTTTCATTTTGTTCCGCTGATATTAGAACAGCGAAAAATAGCCAACCAAGTCACATCTGAACTTACGCAGTCTTCATATGTACTGACGCAGGTTGAGTTCCTGATAACTGAATTTCATTATTCAGCGCGTTTGTAGTAATACGTATCTTAACTGATATTGAAGTAGGTGGTACACATGTCTTTACCCGATCAAACGCTGGTATCGCGAGTTCGAATCCCACTAGAGGCAAAGGATATCTATGTCATTTCTGTGTTTGTGTTGTCCTCTGTAATCAGTAGCCTTGTGACAGGCTGCTCACATGTCCAAGGGTTGGTACCACTGTCTATAAGAGTCACTTAACATTCACAACCTTTTGAGAACTGGATCCGTTTCTACCAACTTAGCCTCAGTCATTGGTACAAATGTATGTGTAATTATTTATAATTTATATTTCTTGCTTACTTTTATTACTCTGATGTTTTGGTGTCAATGTTTAGACAATTGTTGTATTTTGGTGATTGTATTTATGAAGCAAAGTTATACTTTAATTTATATTTTGTTACTGTGTTCCCGGAAATAGAAGAGCATTTATGTATCCTTTCACAGAGCAGTAAAATGCTGACACGTATACGATACTTGGTATTATCAGCATTTGCATAAACATTAACAGTGAGCGTGGACAGTAATTGCCATGCATATTTTACAATCATCGGAAAATGATTATCAATCCATCCACCCGTTCCATACATACATTGCAGGCTCTACTATTGCAGCAGTTGGTAAGAGAACGTAGTGTTTTATGACTGATGACAACTTACTTAAAAGTACCATTAATATAAACTACAAAATACTTCGAAATTGACACAAAAATCAATATTATTATATATCGCACTCCGAATATTAACCACTGAATTGAAAAGACATGTTCACTGTTTTATAGTGTCACTTCAGATCTTCCGGCGTGTTTATTTTTTTCATTCTCTGTGAATGGCAGACGCTTTTTGTCGCTGAAATACAGACAGAAGCCAAATGGTGATGCAGAAGCAAGGTCCAGCAAGGCAGCTATTCAATAAGGCATAATATTTAGCTGTATTTGGCAATTATAATGAGGTTGATGTAAATTAAATGTAGGAAATTATAAAATTATTTGTATCGTCATGCTTCGTCACCATAATACAGGACAAGTTTATAGCATAAATAGAACTATAAGTCATGTTATATTTTAGCGTCCTTTTGCACTGATTTAAGTCCATGATTTATTTCACCGTCTTTTAGTGCATACACCCATCTACCTCACTCCCCTCTCTCGCACCACATGTTTCGGCACAAAAGTGCCATCTTCAGGTGCCCACTCGATTAACGTTAAACTAGTTCACTGCATGCCCNCGAGTGGGCATCTGAAGATGGCACTTTTGTGCCGAAACATGTGGTGCGAGAGAGGGGAGTGAGGTAGATGGGTGTATGCACTAAAAGACGGTGAAATAAATCATGAGCTATAAGTCCTTTAAAAAGCATTATATTTTAAATATTTTGGAATGATAGTAACAAATCAAAATCGTTTTCTATATTTACGAAAAACTTAAGATCAGGTTAAAATCAGGCAATAACTTCTACCGTTCATTTCTAATCATCCGTTGTCCTGTCTCTTTCTCGACACTTCAAATTTTAAAATAATATATCATCTGCTATTATGTGTTTCTTTGCTTGATCATTCATCATAAAGTTGGAACATGGATGAAAAGCGAAAGCAAGGAGTTGAGTAAAGTTTAGATCTAAGAGGAGGAATCAAAAGAAAAATGGAGAAAATTCATAATGATGGACTTCATAGTCTTAAATTTTCACCAAAATATTATTAGGAAGATTAGATGCTCAGGGCATGTAGCACGCACAGAGGAGATAATATGAACTGATAATTTAGTCGAAAGGCCTGAAGAGACTTCTAAAAAAGTCAGGTTCTCAATTCTATCTTGTAGTAATTTAAGCCTGTAATTCAGCTGCGTTAAGGTCCTGGACTTTGTGGACCATAAAAGCTAATCCAGTTCCAAAGATTACCTCTTCATTGCTAGTGATTTTGAATAGTCTATGCACCTATTATTGTTACATTGCTCTTTGGAGCTTTCTCTATCAGAGTCCCAGGCAGAACCATTACAGACTTAGACATTTTAAATACTTCACTTACATGTAAGTAATCCTTAAATTCGTTGCGTTTTAGCCGCAAGTAAAATATATTACAACGTAAAAATATATAACACTAATTTCTTTACACTCTATCTTATGGTAACATTGGATAGTAGATAGTTATAGTATTTTGTTACATTAATTGTTATAATGAGCTTATGCTTGTCCTGCATGTAGTGTGAGGTACAATATTCTGTGTACTTGTCTTACATCTCTGTGCTGCCTCCGCCATCTTTAGTAGTTTCATTGTGTTAACTTTATAATTGGCTTGTGTAGATATTGAGTTAACCTTAAAAATTACCGCACTGGACGGAAAATTATATTAACTTTCTAACTTAATAGTGCAGGGGACCAGAATGAGACAATTCAAAATTAAAAATTAGTTATTATTATTTGTGTTTCTAGTTCTGCAATGACATTTTCTTTTTAATAAAAACTTATTTATAAAATAGCCTATATATTCTGTTTACATTAAACTTACATTAAACTTGTCAGATGTAACTTCAGAATTTCACACCTTCCCCGGGCTTGTACTTGCTGATATATAAATTTATTTTATATATAATTTTTGTGCATATTTATAAAATATCTTAATACATAATTTCATGTTTTTAGCTCCTGTGGTTTATTAATTTTTCACGGATATTATGTTATTGTTATGCTTACAACACAAAAATTACACTACAAGAAGTTGCATATATTTTTCCAGGAACTACGTATTAACATTCATAATTCAATTACTCTACATTCAGTGGCGCTAGTGTCGCTCTAACACATGAGTTCGCACGTCCGCCATATTGTTATATCCGATTATAGGAGTTATAAAATAATATTAATTCGGTGTAATATTCACCCTAACTTATTGAAAGTTGTAAGTTGTTTCAAAATTTGAAACAGGGACATTCACTGATGTCACGATGATCACATAACCTTTTCTTTAACGGAGAGAGAAAATTGATTAAATACAAAGTAACGTTTTATGGTGGAACCGTTGGAAAGGTTTAATTTATTCGTGACAATTTTCAGATATTGCTCTGTAAAGAAATATCTTCATTACATTAATCCATTCAGAGAGTCTGAGATTTTGTAATGCGGAGATAACTGACAGAAATTGTAAATAACCTAGCATTCATTATTAAAATCAGTAATTATGCTGACTTCGCACAGAGTTCTTATAATTCATCTGAGCACTTAATATTTCTCTTCCCCCAACTAATTGTAAATGAAAGCGCTGCATCAGAGTGTCTCTTCACTTCCCCATCTCACTCTGTAGGCAGCCATTACGCTCTTCATAATGTGGGGATCTTAATGGATGTACGGCGGGATGATAGCGGGGCAGAGTTCGTAAGGTAATGACGATAATGGCCATAGTAAAGCTCTGCAGTGACATCAGAACACTTCCAAAAACGTTACGCTATCGTATCATAATGCAAGTTTCGTACGATGTCGAATAACCTATTTCAGAATGAATCAGCCGTGAACTGTTAACTGAGTAAGACAGCTAAGAGAGATTAAAATTACCCGCACACGAAAAGAGGTTCAGTGCATCGATGGCATTTAGGCGTTCTTTACAGAGTAAATAATCAAAGAAATGATTTTGAACATATTTCCTCAGATATATTTGGCACTACACTTGAAGTTCTTTTGACGATGCTTATGAAGAGCACGACTTCTGGTTTGTAACGCCGTGTAGTTCGGAGACAGATGTTTCGGAAGAACATATCGCCTCCATGTGGTACATATCAAGATGACTTCTGTTTGTCTTCCATTAGACTAAACATAAGATATAAATCTTCGTACACACTTCTGTGAGAATCTCAAATCCAATCTACATCTTGGTCTCCCTAATGCCTCTTTATTTTAGACTTTGCAAACAAAATTTTATACGAATTTTTAATCTCCTTATTGCTAACTATATATTTTTACTTTCTTTCTTACTATAAAACAGGATTTTTTTTTTATTGGCGCTACAGCCCTCATTTGGGCCTAGGCCTACCTCCATGAAACTCTCCGTTTCACTTCGGTTTACTAGATCTTACACATACGGTAGGAATCCTTGAGCGGGTGATCAGCTCATCGCAAGGCCTCTACCTGTACATAAACACAGAAAAACTCACACAAACTTCCATGCCCTGAGTGGGATTCGAACCCACGATCCCGGCTTCCGAGCGAGCGAAGACAGTACATGCCTTAGATCGCTCGGTTACCGTAACCGGCAAAACAGGATATACTGAAAAGAAAAACAAACACCATGGCCTGTAGTCCGCAAGGGAACTACACCAACCGAGCGACCGCCGCTTGTCGGGGAAGTTAGTGCCAACTTTTGTGGACAGAGAGTGTCAGGTGGTCAGCGCAACGGTTCCTCACGACCGTTAATCTCGGTTTTCTAGACCGGAGCCGCTATTTCCTTGAAATAGCTCCTGAATTATCCCCAAGTGGCTGAGTGGACCCCGTTCCAGACCTAGTACTTCTCAGAAAATCTGGTAGCGCCGGGAATCGAGCCCGGGACCTCTGGATCTGTGGCCAGGAACTCTGACGACTAGACTACAGATCACTTCTGTAGTACGTATTCTCACACTTGACTACCATGCTGAAGAGGGTTGTGCAAAAATAATTTGCGATACATATATGACATTCTGGAGGAGATTCAAAATGTCAGCAGAAAAGTTAAGTTGTATAAGCCGTTGTGTTAGTATCTATGTAGTACTGAACCCCTACTGAACTTGTCACGTACTGTCTAACAAGAGATTGGATGTCGTGCTATGTGACATTCTAGTTGACAGTAAAAAGAAACAGGAAACTTATTCGCTGGTCGGTGACTGGTCTATTGCTTGCCTTTTGTATGTCTCTTTGCCAGCTTTTTTATATATGTAACTTGCTTCCCTGTGGCCTTCACCATTGTAGCTCCTTACTTTGTTTACGGCTCAGTGCATTTGTCAAACTTTTATATAAGTGTCCACTCAGCACAGAACCCCGACCGGCTTACTCAGAAGTTAGTCTGGCTTCCAAAACTTTGTTAAAAAAAAATTCAATTGTTATTTTCTTTAAAATAAATGGGACTTAGGGATGCTTCAATAGAGAAAATAAAATCTTATATTACAAACAATTTAATGAATACATGCATAGTGTAAATGTTCTATTGCATTGGTATCGTTAGTTTAATGTAGCAAAAATATTTCGGGAGAAGTAGGTTGAACATAAAATGTATGAGTAGATTCTAAAGGGTTTTTGGACTTCTTTCATCGTCCGGAAAAGTCCAAAAGCCCAGTAATTCTGTATAAAAATATGTTTAATATTCTCTGTGATTCTGTTTAAAGCACCCCTGGCCCTGAAAACTTTGTAGCGAGTTACATTCAAATTATACTCACATGCCCAGAAAACCGCTTTAAAGCAAAATATTCTGTTTTGCCTGGTTTTAACCATAGACTGTCGTTCGGTAAGTGCTATGTTAGGCTGGAACACGAGTTATTTGGTGATTTTCCTCAGACCTCCCAATCAAATGTCAGGATTGTACAGAAATGTTAACAGTTTCTTTCTAAATCATTTCCCAGTCTTTATTTTACTCGATACTGCGTTGTATGGTTGATACAGGGTCGCCAATTAACCCAACCAAAATGTCAAACACTCCATCCGTGCAAAGCTAAAAACTGTAATGTTGCCCTGTGCTTAATTAATAAAGCACCACGCCATGAAGACATATGGGGAGTGGAGGCATAGCTCCACCATTCTTGATCTCGTCATTAGACTGTGTTGATTTATCGGCTTCATGCCTCTGCCGCTTTAACCCCTGGAGAAACGTCCCCAGTACCCATTGACTAAGAGCATGGGAGGCACCGCACAGCCGGTATGGACGCCATGATTTTGTATATCCTCGTATTATGAGTCAGTTTCACTGAATTTCCTAGTTCTTAAAGGGTAAGACAATACTGAAACTATTTAACCAGTAAATAAGTAACTGAAAAATACGTTAAAGAACTGAATGAAAAGCACATGATACAGTGCATTCGGGAAGTAAAAACTGCATTTACGTGTATAACTAAAGTCTGAGATTAAAGTTTCAGCGATTTTGTTTAGTAGTGCAGTGATAATTATATTTCGTCTGGTAACGAAGATTGCGTTCCATAGTCTAGTGGTGACTGCGTTCGTAGTATAGTGGTGATTGTGTTTCAGTGTAATTATGACTGTGTTTCGAAGTATAGTGGCGATTGTGTTTCAGTGTAGTAATGACTGATTCGTAGTACAAGTATAGTGATGATTGATTTCCATAGTATAGTGATGATTGTGTTTCGCAGTATAGTGATGATTTTGTTTCGTAGTGTAGTGATGATTGTGTTTCGTAGTAGTGATGATAGTGTTTCGTAATATAGTGATGATTGTGTTTCGTAGTGTAGTGATAATTGTGTTTCGTAATGTATTGATGATTGTGTTTCGTAGTATAGTGATGATTTTGTTTCGTAGTGTATTGATGATTGTGTTTCGTAGTATAGTGATGATTGTGTTTCGCAGTATAGTGATGATTTTGTTTCGTAGTGTAGCGATGATTGTGTTTCGTAGTAGTGATGATAGTGTTTCGTAATATAGTGATGATTGTGTTTCGTAGTGTAGTGATAATTGTGTTTCGTAATGTATTGATGATTGTGTTTCGTAGTATAGTGATGATTTTGTTTCGTAGTGTATTGATGATTGTGTTTCGTAGTATAGTGATGATTGTGTTTCGCAGTATAGTGATGATTTTGTTTCGTAGTGTAGCGATGATTGTGTTTCGTAGTAGTGATGATAGTGTTTCGTAATATAGTGATGATTGTGTTTCGCAGTATAGTGATGATTTTGTTTCGTAGTGTAGTGATGATTGTGTTTCGTAGTAGTGATGATAGTGTTTCGCAATATAGTGATGATTGTGTTTCGTAGTATAGTGATGTTTATGTTTCGTAGTGTAGCGATGATTGCGTTCCATAGCGTAGTGACGATTGCGTTTCATAGTATACTGGTGATTGTGCTTTGTGATATCTTACGGTGCAGAATAAGTGACAATACGTTTCAGTGATGAACCCTTCTTCTTGTCAAAGAGGAGGCTTCACTTCTAAAATTTACACGCCAGTAATATATAATTTAAAAAAAGTCATGGGTCTCATCGGCCCCTAAACCAAGCACTATCATGCTGGATGAAAGACAACCAGCAAATTTCTATTGTATAATTTGCACTACTGAATTATAATAAGAAAAACATCTTCTAAGGAATGGAATATTTCTTATAGTTGTGGCCCGGAAATTATCATGGTAACTGACAGTACAATCAAAGCATGACAAGCCTCAACTCTTCCTGCATGTAATACATACTATATACGATTACTGAGTTGGGAAAAAAATATCAGTAACATTTGGATGAAAGTTGTAAGCCATCTCTGTAACCTAATAAAACCACTCCATCTATATATTTACCACATTTTATGTAAAATCACATTTCTCTCTGTCACTTATTGTCAAAAACAACTCCCAAATACGTCTCGTAAGTGCCAACTATCGCAGTCTGCATTGCCTCTTTCATATAACATAACTTAATTTGGCTTCTTCCCCCATTCCTCACTTCTTTCGTGTGCTATTTCATCTTTCATTTTTTGGGATATTTCTGCTTGGTTTTCTCACTTTTTACTCCTCTTTTTATGGATTACTGTTACATCTTCCCTTCCAACAAATAACTTTCTGCCTCTCAACATTTCGTGTCGTCTTCCTCAGTTTCTGTATTTGTTTGGAAGTTGTCCAATTTGAAAGGAGCACCAAAACACTTTCCTTTCTGTCTTTTCTGCAATGAAACCAAACATGGAAGCAAAATCATTAAGCTTAGGCATTTTTCTCTCTTTATCATCCGTGATTTGTTCCGTACAAATTCGTATAAGTCATAACAAACGATAGCTTAGCTGCTCAAATAAGGGAACAGGCTTAGGAGTCGCCTTCAGAAATGATCCTCATGGCCTTCATTATTCAAATCAATCCGCAAGTTTACATCTTTACTTCTCACTTCCTCCTGTCACAGAATTTAAAACCTTGGCTACATAAACTAATATAAATAAATACATAAATAAACATTCGTGTATTTTCCAACTGGTGCTGCCGATATATGAGTTGCAGTTTACTCATCCGCTTCAGGAAAGAGAGTCCTTGCAAAGCTCATAGTTGCTCAGACCCTCAAGGAATGTTCCTCCTTTGACGGAACCTGAAAGTTCATTACATTACCATGACCATAACAGCCCAACTCGGAAAACTTTTGAGTCAGCTGAACTTAGTCCATACGTAACAAACAGTAAACATCAGTTTAAATAACATAAAACACCCTTCGATATCACAAATAATAAAAAACACTAAAATATAAAAACACTTTAACACATCAGGCACTAACATTTTGCAAGGCTGCGCCATAGCTCAAGCGGTTAGTCGCTGACTTCCCACCGCGGCGGCCCGGGTTCTATCCCGGTCTGGTCAAGTGGAATTTGTGGTGGACAAAGTGGCGCTGGGGCGTGTTTTCTCCGAGTACTTCGGTTTCCTCTGCCAATCTTCATTCCACCAAATTCTCCATCATCATAATCACCCGGGGCAGGTACAATAGGCCAATCAGTGGTCGCCGTACCGAGTGGACCCAGATGGACTCCACTCCCCACTAAGCGAATTTGGAAAAAAAATTCGCAACACCTGAAGGGTGAATAATTCGTGTAGAACACGGGACTTTAGGCATCAGAACTAATTACTAATAGCGACTTCTGTGGCACGATGCACTAAGTTTAATGATATGTTAATTTTAATGATTTTATTATAATCTCATTGAAGTTTCGTAATTTTACTCACAAGGCCTTAAACATAAGTACAACATGAAATATAAAAATATATTGGCTGATATATACAACATAAGCAATATCAATTTAGCTACAATGAATATAACGTAAGTTGACGATTAGGAACAAGGTTGAAACGTGTATTTCTTCTGGATGATTTTCTAACACTAACAGTAGATGGAAGTTGATGGAGATAGGCCTAGGCCCATTGGGGGTGTAGTGCCAAGGAAAGAAGAAGAAGAACAGTAGATGGTGTATATATCTTGGAAGGATTGGATTTGAAATTAATTGGAAATGTTTTAGAAGGATGTGCTTATGGCCTAATTGAGGCAAATTTCCTCGAGGGACTGGGATAACGAAAAAGAAAAAGAAATATAGTACCATTATGGTAACGTCAGCAGCTACATTCCCGCATATGTGGTTCTGCTGAAGGTCCATGGTAGCTAAAAGTAAAGTTCCACCCACGCCATGAAGACATATTAGGGAGTTAAGTATAGCTCCAACATCCTTGAACCCTGCACTAGATGCAGTGGAGTGGTCAGCTTCACGCACCTGCCGCGTTACTCCCTGGAAACAAGCTCCTGGCACCCATTAGACAGGAGGCTGGGTGGTCCCCAGAGCCGATTTGAACGTTATTGGGAAGAAAAAATCCCTTGATCCTATCGGGAATCGAACACCGGCCTTCCAACCCATAGTTCATCATTACATCTACTGAGTTATCCCGGCTTCTGACGGTCCATATACAAATTGACGCTAGGGCACACGGTAGCGTAGTTGGTTAAGGCATTATGCTACAAGCCTGAAGGTCGTGGGTTCGATTTCCGATGAGGATACTGCGTTCTTCAATTGGCCTAATCCTTCCAGTGGCAATATGGCCTTGGGGTCGACTTAGCCTCTAACATAAATTAGTACCAGCGATCTTCCTAGGCGGGGAAAAGGACTACTGGCGCGTAAGGCTGACAATCTCACAGCTATTTGTGAGCCGAATGTCTAGAAAATATGGGAGCCTCGACGTCTCACAACCCTATGGGCCTCTACGACCTGTTAAGCTTAACCGTTAGCCTTCTGTACGGAATGAAGACAGCACAACACGGCGCTCAAGTACAATATATATTTCATGTTCTCCGGTCAGGACTAAACCATGTATTTCTCAAATACAAATGTCATGTCCTGCAACTGAATTAACCTCTTGTGTAAATAACATTAGGCTGCCACACAACTTACACAATGTAAACAAACACATCGTTCTGACTGCAAGCGACGCGAGGCCATTCTGTGTCTGCAAGGGACGTCTTGTAAACCACGGATAAGGGCTGTCGTAACAAGTAACAAGTGGGGCAGTTAGCCCGATGGAAGAAGAACCTAACATAGATGGAAGGTGGTTAAACATAAGAAGGGAATGGCGGATGATGAAGCATAACAAGGGAAATTGAATGACACCTTACAGACAAGAAAGAAAATGATCTGTCTTGTTTGGAAGTATGTTCAGATTTGTTCCCCACGAAACAAGATTACTTGCCCTACTTTGAACATCAATATGTTTGCAAATCTACCAAACTTGTTTACACGTCTGGACATATGTCTTTTCGGAAAGACGTTTTATGCTTCGCGAAACTGAATATTGACTTAGAAACTGTGGTATTATGTGGGGACTTGTGGGGCGAATTGTAAATCTGGCACGAAGCATTAGAAAATGTTATACAGTATTAAATTCCGCGGCCTATAGTCAGCAAAAGAACTATGCCGATCGAGCGACCGCCGCTTGCCGGCGAAGTTAGTGCCAACTTTTGTGGATATAGGGTGTCGCGTGGTCAGCGCAACGGATCCCCACGGCCGTTAATCTCGGTTTCCTATACCGGGGCCGTTATTTCCTTGAAATACCTCCTCAATTATCCTCATGAGACTGAGTGAACCCCGTTCCAGAACCACTACTTCTCATAAAATCTGATAGCTCCGGGAATCGAACCTGGGACCTCTGGATCTGTAGCCAGGAACACTGACCCCTAGACCATAGAGGCGGTCTAAATATTGTATTAATCTCCTGTAATGAAATGTCAAGGGCACAGGCATTTGCAGCGAATGGCTGTAACTTGACGTATATAGTACGCACATTTTTTCCCTTTTGTAACGTTACTAAAATTTTCGATATTTTCTTTTTCTGAGTTTCCTCTCTTTATGGGTAGATGGAAACCGCGACTACATTTCTTCCCCTCGAATCTGCTTTGTCAGTGATTGGTGAGACTGGAGTTTCACCTCGTTCTTTCTATTTTCCACTTCTTTCCCTTTTCTTCCTTTCTATACTAGTTTTTCTCCTTTCATTATACTTCTCTCCGCTTCCATTTATTCATCTATTTTTTATTTCTTTCTTTCTTTCCAGTGTCAGGTTTTAGATCTCCATGGCGCTATGAGCATTGTTGTCTGGTAGGACATGACGCTCTGAAGTCAGGCAAGAGCTTATCAACGTTTCGAAGAACATGTTGCTTCCATCTTCACGACAGAAATGAGGAATGAACGAAAGAAGAACGTAGAGGTTCTATGCTGAAAATTAAGCCTACCAGGTCCTCCGAAACGTCCATAAACTTCTATAAGTTTACACAGCTTCACGTATCAGACGAAAGTAATCTTCCATTTTGATTTGTATATTAAGGTCTTACGTAACGTTTCAGTTAGTGCCTCTCTGTCCTTGTCACACAGTTTGGAACTTACCGCTTTTGTTTCATAAATATCCGAAATCTTAGAATGGAAATATATTGGTCTCTTACACGCCAGAAAAGTGAATCATCGCTACTTTCAAGACTCTTCCATTCATTATTATAATGAAGTACTATAATTAATATCGTTAATTGTCCATTAATTAAGATAACTGCGATGAAAACCAAGAGAAATGGCTTTATTTCACAATTCCTACTCTCGCAAATTTTATATTATTAATCTCAGATGGCTAAAAACAAAGGCTAAGAATATCAGCTTAATACAGTATAAAGAAAGTTATATAATTAATTTAAAAAGTCGATACCTAATTAGCGCTGAGTGTTATAATGAGACAAAATGAGGGAACTCGGGCTAATGCGAGTTTTTACTACTTCTTATGGTGTAGATGACGTCACAAAACAGTACAGCAGGTGCGACCTCTGGATGCGGTTCCGTTATACAGTGTAGTGTTTGACGTGGAAGAAAAACACTCCTCCATACAAAGGTGGTATGCGCCAGTGTCAAAATAATCCATAACGAATGTAAGATTTGAGGTTTCTACGGCGGTGACTATGAAGAAAGCAGTCTTTTGGGATGTGGCGCCGTGTAGATGTGGTGTTAACCGACGTTTCGAAGGAAAGTATCACCTCCATCTTCAGGGTAGAAGGAAAAATAAGAAAATCTGCAAGCGAAGAGACAGCGAAAGCAGGAGCAAGCAGAATAATGTCGGAAATAAACTCAGCTGTGTGAGAGCAGGGAAGGAAGGGGACAAGTCTACATGGAAAATCAGTGGAGAGGGAGAGGGGAAGGGTCTGGGACAGGAGTAAGGTTAGAGCAGGTATAGGATATTGTGTCGGGGGAGAAAGGCAAGGTTAATAGAAGGGCATTAACCCTTAAGCTGGGGGTTACTATGTGAGTCTGTCATGGACTGCTTGTCCTTGTGGATCTGGCGTCATGTCCCGGGGGAGATTTTAGGGAACAGAAGAGAGGCTTTCATTACATGCCGAGACAACCCCCGCTCTCTGTTCATATTGTCGGGATGCAGTTCAATCTCAGTGGCTTCCCTAATGATGCGATCCATATCTCGGGTCTTGGTGACGAGGATGGAGGTATTCTGAAGCTGAATGCGGTGTCCCAGGTCGATGCTGTGTTCAGCTATAGCTGACTTGTCCGGATGTTCGAGACGGATGTGCCGCTGATGCTCCTTCAACCTCGTGTCCATGGAGCGGCCCGTCTGCCCAATATTGACCTTGTCGCACTCGCATGGGATACTGCATACACCCGGTGTCCTTAGTCCCAGGCTATCTTTGACCGGCCATATGAAACTGAATAATTTGTTTGGAGGCAGACCCACTGCTTTGATGTTGTGCCGGGACAGAACTCTGCTGATACGGTTGAATATAGTCCCGATATAGGCGACTGAGCCCGGTTTATCTTCAAGTCGGCTGATTTTGGGACGACTGTTGAGAACTCTGTGGATCTGCCGGTTGTTGTATCCGTTCTTCCTGAATAAATCCCCCAGGAGCACCAATTCCGCATGTAGGCTGTCTTGATCACAAGGAGCTCTATCCCTATGCACCAATGTGGAAAATGCAGCTTGCTTGTTGGAAGTGTGGTGGTGGGACGCAGCATTAAGGTACAGGTTTGTATGGGTGGATTTGCTGTACACTCCACGGCCCAGAGAACCGTTGGATCTCCTGTAAATATCTATATCCAGGAAGGGGAGGTGGCCCTCAGTTTCAGTCTCCATTGTGAACTGAATGCACTGCTGGATACTGTTTAGGTGGTTCAGGACGTCCTTAAGCTTGTCGGGCCTGTGTGGCCAGATGACGAAGGTGTCGTCCAAGTAGCGAAACCAGCAGCGGGGCTTGTGTGGGGCAAAGTCAAGTGCCCTCTCCTCCAAGTCCTCCATATATAAGTTAGAGATGACCGGAGAGAGTGGGAGCCCATCGCCACACCATCGGTTTGTTCATAGAACTGGCCATTGAAGCTGAAGTATGAGGTAGTCAGGACATGGCGGAAGAGTCTTAAGATATCTTCTTCGAAATATCGTTCTAGCAGATACACAGTATCCTTTATAGGCCCCCCGGTGAAGAACGACACTACATCGAAACTGATCATCATGTCGTGGGGATCGACATGGAGAGAACCCAAGGTGTGGACAAATTCCACTGCGTTACTCACGTGGTGTGGACAGCTGCCAGTGTATGTGCTCCGTAGGCCAGCCAAGTGTTTGGCCAGGCGACAGGTAGGAGAGCCAATAGTGCTCACAATGGGCCTTAGGGGAAGGTCGGGCTTGTGGATTTTCGGCAACCCGTAGAATCTAGGTGGCCTGGAACCTTGAGGTCGTATCTGTTGGCAGACCTCCTCAGCAATCGGGGACTTTTTCAGGAGAAGAACAGTCTTGCGCTCTTTGGTATCGGTAGGATCTTTCTTCAACTTCCTGTAGGCCTTGTCCTCCAAGAGAGCGGAGATCTTCCGGTTGTAGTCTGACATATCCAGTACCACGGCCGCATTACCCTTGTCAGCCGGAAGGACGTTGAGCACCTCATTGGCGTCAGAACTGGTGCTAGAACTGAAGGAAACGAGGGATGGTGTTTTGGTCTCTGCATTTAAGAAGGAAGGGAAAGGTACAGAGTAGCTTGGTCTTCTTGGTTCGTAGCGTCTCGAGTCGTCGAATGTGTGGATGAGTAGCCTCCCCGTAGAGGAAGTGTCTCAGCAAGTCATTGAAGCATCTCATCTGTTCCCTAACCCCCCCCCCGGGACAGGACGCCAGATCCACCTTTCCTTTCACCCCCGACCCAACATCCTATACCTGCTCTAACCTTGCTTCTGTCACAGACCCTTCCCCTCTCCCTCTCCACTGATTTCCCATGTAGACCTGTCTCCTTCCTTTCCTGCTCTCATATAGCTGAGTTTATCTCCGACATTAGTCTGCTTGCAACTGCTCTCACTGTTTCTTCGCTTGCAGATTTTCTTATTTTTCTTCTACCCTGAAGATGGAGGCTACGTTCCTCCGAAACGTCGGTTAACACCACATCTATATGGTGTCACATCCCAGAAGACTGCTTTCTTCACAATCCATAACAAACTTCACGGAGAAAATTTCATCCTCAGAAATAAACAAATGTTGGGGCAGTGAAGAAATTCTCTGCTTTTATGTAAGAAGATATTCCATTAAGCTTGTCATGTTCACAAGGGTCCGCTGATCCCTTCAGTCTGTAGTAAGCACGTTCAAACGTCGCTTTGTACGGTCCATTTTAATATTACCCTTCAATATCCCACACATTCTTCTCGCTTCACATGTCCCCCACGCATGCCCAGTACCAATGTAACTCATCTCCTCAGTAATGCTCTGTGAAGACAGAGAGCACTGCAACAACTTAAACCGGATATGAAGGATTTGGCCGATCCCAGTGACCGCGTGGTCTGAGGCGTGAACGGTCTTCGTCCGCTCGAACACTGGGATCGTGGGTTTGAATCACTCTCGAGACATGGATATCTGTGTCCGTTTATTCTGTGTTTGTGTTGTTCTCTATGTAAGTAGAGGACTTATGATGGACTGATTCCCCGTCCAAGGAGTCCTACCGACTGTGATTTGATTAAGAAACTGACAAATCGGCCCAAGTCCACAAGGGCTACAGAGCCATAGATAGAGAGAGGTTAACACTTCTAGTAGAAATTAACATAATTACTATAAAGAATACTACTCTAATAATTGTTGAAATGATTATTGGTGCGCGTCATTAAAGAAATTGATTAATTTATGTTCGGAAATCCTATATTTTCTATTACTGTTGCTTTACATGATACGTACTAAGCAATAGCTTACTTCCGGTATGTTGTGTCAATCGGGGATGGTTTATTATATGGCTTTAATTCTGATTAGATTTATTTTAATATGTTAGCAGCTCGTGCTGTACAAAGTCGATGATCATCTCGTTTACTAAATTGTAAACAATATTTTTGTTTCCAAGAAACATTCTGTCTCCATCTTCAGGGTTAAATTGACGATAAAATTCATGTTTGACAGTGTCTAAGAACGTTATATAATGACACGAATTCTTGAATTCATTCTGTGATTTATTATTATATATAAATATAGCGAGTAATATACGTAGAAATATGAGTGTCACAAATTATTATATTCCTCGATGTAATCACGCAGAAATACTCGTATATGTCACAAACTGTTATATACTACATATTGTCTCGTGACTAATAATTATGGGTTCTAGATTTGATGATTGGGTTCATTGGCACTTCTTTAGAATTACAACCAATTATAACAGCTCACATACTGAACTGCTTCCGAATTACGACTCCTGTCTGACGAATCTCTATGAAGAAACTCTGACTATATTGAATGAGTTTGAGTCTTATGTTACGACGGACGGTCAGTCGGCCAGTCTGTCTTGGAATAAAGCACCAATCTGGGGTTTATGAATAGTTTTTTATTGCTGTCAGACAGTTGCTGGTTTGTTGATGTGGGGCGCTCTCTCTTACGAGAGGATGGGTCTGTCGTTTACAGTCGCTGCTGGTCCTCGCCAGCTAACACGTTCCCGGGTCAGAGCCCCGTGGGACTCGCGACCATATTTTACTGCCTCAGATTCGAGACTTCCTTTTTCGTCGCCTCCTAAGACTCGGGGGGGGGGGAGGAGGCTAAGTTGGAGGCACTCGACCCCGCCTCCACACGGAATCTAACTACAGTGAATGCACGAATGAGCTCCCTTTTATAACTGCGAGAGAATCGAACGTAGGTCACCACCTCCAAGGGTTCCCCCACTGCTCTTCATGAATGAGTTGTCTCGAAAACCGTGTTTTAATTCCGAAGCAAGATCTCGTTTCTAAGTGTTTACAAATTTCAATATTCATATCCTTGGAAAACTTGATTCGTAATCAGTTGGTTTCCAAGAATCAATCTCTCCATGGCAACGTGTTTGCCAAATCGTTTCCTAGAAACGGCCCACATATCACAATATAACATCAATTTGACTTTGGAGAAGGGGTCATAAAGTTTCAGTGAAATAATTTTCTCATTTTGATCTGGCGTGTAGGCCTACCCAGACGACTTTACAACGAAACTGTAATATTTTTACAGCGTAATTAGATATTCTGTGAATGTATGGATTAGTAGCGCAGAAATACAATGAATTGAGGTCAGACTAACGTTATCAAACTGTTGAACCACTATTTTTTTGTCACAAATGGGCACAGTTTGCTCGACAAATTAAAGTTTGAATGAGGATATTCTGTAAGAGACTGGAATGTGAAAGAAACGTTTTTAGCTTCAGTGTTGCTCCCATTGGAAAGTCAGTGGTGTGCGGGTCTGTTGCCTCGCCTGAATGCGCACCCTGATTACGGGTTTCCCCCATTCGACCACAACTTCGTGTAGCACACCGCGTGCCCTCAACTTGACACCGTCTTATTGCCTGCGTGTCTCGCCTGCTTATCAGCTGACCCGCTCAAATCCTGAAGGAAAGCTAATCTTACTGTTCCAACTGCTTTTCCTTTTTCCTACCACAGGAATTAAATTGAATATCGTTGTCTCTACAATATCAGTCACACATGAATTGAAGAACGACACTTACGGAAGTCAGCAGAAATATATACACCATCATTTTAACACGAGTTATGTCCGGTGTTACACTTGTATTAATCTTGGGATAACAAGCCATCAATTGCAAACACGTATAATTTTATCACGTATATTAGTGACTACAGAAGGGGTCTGGGTTGGTGAATAGATTTAGAGACCACTTACAGGTCGTATATATCAATAACTATAAATAAAATTATGGCTGATTTCCATGGCAGGTCTTCTCAGTCTGCAGTCACTAGCTTTTACTTGGTGGCCGCTATTCACAATGGCCATTCGTCTTCAGTGTTTTCACTAAACGCTTCTTAGTAAAATAATCTCAGCAATTCAAATTCTTCGGCTTCTGCTGCAGGCTGGCTGACACTCCACAACTGAACCCTCAACTGCATTTGTAGTCAAAATCACATTCCAGTCAGTCTGTAAGACTCGGTGTCGAACGCCATCTGGGGCTCATGACCAGATATTTATTGCCGTTTGACAGTTACAGTCTTGTTATTGCTGGACGCCCTCTCTGACGAGAGGACGGGTCTGTCTTTTGCATATGCTGCTGATCCTTGCCAGCACAGTCTTTCTCGGGTCCCAGTCCCTTGGGACCCGCCATCATATTTTACTGTCTCACATTTGAGACATTTCGTCGCCTCCTACGACTCGCAGGGTCACGGTGGATGTATTCGACCCCGCCTCCTCACGGGTTTGCACTTGTAGCGCCAATTGTCTTCAAGATAACTCCTCGGCACGGACCACGCAGAAAACACATCCTTTCTATTGTTCAGGCGTATTTACCGCAACATTTCATAGCAAAGGTCTCGACGCGGTATAAAACAGCTTCTCTATTGTTGAGGTGTGTTTAGCGCGGGCAAGTGTTTACCTAGCCGTTGCTTAGAAACGTGATGCATAACCCTGTTGTTCTATTGTTTCGGACGTTATATAGCAACGGCCGCTTAACAACAGGTTTATATGGCACAATATTTGTAATTCAATTATTTATCTGGTGTTACATATTTCGGCCTTTCGAAGTCATCTTCAGAGGCTCAGTATTGCTGAACAATTGCTACAAAATAGGTTAGAAATGTAGATATTTAAATATCGCAGGAAAAATGTTCTTTTTATGTATCTTCCGTTGTCGATTGTTAAATGTTTGCAAGTATGACAAAGAGAGGTATTTTAATATTTATCAAATGAGCTTATCTGATATTATCTGATAAATAATAATAATAGGCAATAATACAATAAATATTAAGACACAATTCATCTGCCATTCTTGCAGACATTTAAAAACAGAGACAAAACCTATCATCTGAAAAAACACGAAAGCTTCTTACTTACTAATGGAGCTGAGCCCTTCTTGAGAAGAAGCCAATTCTGCAGCTACTCAAGGACTTCCCAGCATTTTATGGAACCTGAAGGTTGATTATCGTGTATACAAGAGCCCTCCACTGGTCCCTATCCTGAGCCATATCAATCCAATCCATACCATGCCATCCTATACCTCTAAGATCCATTTTAATATTGTCTAACCACCTATGCATTGATCTTCCCAGTGGTCTCTTTCCTTCTGGATTTCCCACCAATATCCTATATGCATTCCTGGTCCCTATCCTGAGCCATATCAATCCAATCCATACCATGCCATCCTATACCTCTAAGATCCATTTTAATATTGTCTAACCACCTATGCCTTGATCTTCCCAGTGGTCTCTTTCCTTCTGGATTTCCCACCAATATCCTATATGCATTCGTCTTCTCACCCATTCGTGGTACATGCCCTGCCCACCTCATCCTCTACGAAACCTTCTTACCGATAATAATTCAGCATTCACAATTTTAACACATCTTATTTTTATTACTTTGTAACCTATATTGAAAATTCCGATAAGCTTCATGGTCAGCGTTAGAAGTACGAGTGAAGTTAAACAGAAACGAGTGTATTCGTGTTGATATATCCGCCATAGACTTACCATAAATGTTTCAGTATTCAAGTTTGCTTTTAGGTTTCTTCGCTTATGTTCCAGCCCTACAAGACTATGTGCACATGAATTATTCTTGGGTCAGAGACCCGCTACCGTACGTGTATACTTCACTTCTAGTAAATCGACACTGAAATATTTCTCTTACTCCACACAGAAAAAAAGAACTCCACACACTGACAACACAGCAGATGTAAACTCTCTCCTGGATTGTGAAGCCGTACAGTTTGAAAAACTCAGACATTTTGGAGGGACACATGAGAAAGTCTAGCAAGAAACTAGAAAGAAGCGGACCATAAGCTGGACTCGATGTCTTTATAATGCTGAGAAACTCACTCTTCCCAGACATCGCTATGGGAACTTAAAATCCAATATAACTCACCCCAAGACCTGAAGTTTCTCGGTTCCAGCTTCAAATCCCACGTTGATAAAACAAATATCTGGATATCTGCCAATGTGATTCATCCTGGAACACGTAGGCTTCTAGTCTAGGCTGCTGTTAAGTAATAAGAATAAAAAATCATAAATATCGTAAGTAATACCATCTACCAGAGGAAAAATGTCGTCTTTTGGCACGTGGCGCCGTGTAGATCTTGTGTGAACAGACGTTTCGGAACATTGTGTCACCTCCATCTTCAGAGTAGAAAGAGTGGCGAGCGAGGAACCAGCGTCAGCAGTTGGCTGCAGACTGCAGACAGCACCTACCTGCTCACGCTGGTTCCTCCTTCGCCGATCTTTCTACCCTGAAGATGGAGGTGACACGATGTTCCGAAACGTCGGTTCACACAAGATCTACAGGGCGACACATCCCAGAAGACGGCATTCTTCATAGTCACCGCCGTGAAAACCTCAAATCTTACTTCTACCAGATATTACGGAAATACGGAAACCATAAATGTCCATGACTTCTTCAACAGCATAGTCTCTCGACTTGGCAGCGTCTTTAAGTAACCAACTTAACAAACAGAAACTAATGAGTCGTTAGTCGAATTCAGGATAAAGTCATCTAGAATATGTAACAAATTTCATATACGAAAGACAGTTAAACTGTCCATGTGTTTAATTAATTAAGCACGATGCCATTAAAACGTGTGGTGGGAGTGGAGATATAGCTCCACCGTTCTTGAATTTGGCACTAGATGGAGGCGAGGGGTTAGCTGTACGCCCCGGCCGTTTTGCTCCCGGGGAAAGAGCCTCCGGTGCCCAATCAATAGGAGGTTAGGTGAGCCCCGGAGCAGATCGAGACGCTATGGATAACAGTAAAATTTTCCCCTGCCGGGAACAGAACCCCGGCCTTACAGCTCGTATTGGCCGCGCCATAGCTCAAGCAGTTAGTCGCTGGCTTCCCATCGCGGCGGTCCGGGTTCGATCCCGCGTCTGGTCAAGTGGGATTTGTAGTGGACAAAGTGGCGCTGGGGCAGGTTTTCTCCGAGTACTTCGGTTTCTCCTGCCAATTTTCATTCCACCAATTCCTCCACAATCACCCTCACCTATCATCTGGGGCTGGTACAATAGGCCAGAAGGGCCGCAGTACAAGGGACTTAGTCCCACCCCACTAGAAATAATAAAATAATACAGCTCGTATGCAAGACAGTACCGAATCGAAATTATGTACAAGATGGTATTAAAAAGAAAATAAGACCCTGTGTTTGCAGGAAAGTTCAGAACTGTATATTGTTTTCTTATAGATTGCGGCAGGACCGTCTCTGTGGTCTAGAAGTCAGAATTCCTGGCTACAGATCCACAGGTCCTGGTTCGATTTCCGGCGCTAACAGATTTTCTGAGAAGTAATAGGTTTGGAACGGGGTTCACTCAGCCTCGTGAGGATAATTGAGGAGCTATTTCAAGGAAATAGCGGCTCCGGTCTAGAAAACCGAGATTAACGGCCGTGGGGATCCGTTGCGCTGACCACGTGACACCCTCTATCCGCAATGGTTGGCACTAACTTCGCCGACACGCGGCGGTCGCTATGTCGGTACACTTCGCTTGCGGACTATACGCCGCAGAGTTCAGTTTTCTTTTAGTTAATTGGTAACGGCAATGATTGGCAGTAAACACTATTACGGCGATCGAAACATGAGGATGAATGGGGGAGGTCAAGTAACACGAATGTGACACAAGTGAAATGCAAATAAAATTTAGCCAGAGACTGTAAGCGGAAAAGGTTTACTTGGGTCACTAATGCATAAAGACGATATGAAGTGAATATTATGGGGAGAGTATGAGCTGGATTCGCCGGTCACGGTAGCCGAGCGGTCTAAGGCATGCACTGTCTTCGCTCGCTCGGAAGCCGGGATCGTGGGTTCGAATCCCACTCAGGGCATGGATGTTTGTGTGCGTTTTTCTGTGTTTGTCTACAGGTAGAGGCCTTGCGACGAGCTGATCACTCGCCCAAGGAGTCCTACCGTATGTGTAAGATGTAGAAAAACCGAAGTGAACGGAGTTCATGGAGGTAGGCCTAGGCCCACTGGGGCTGTAGTGCCAAGGAAAAAAAATGAACTGGATTCGATTAGTGTCGGATGTTTTCTGTGTAAATGGGTTTCGTGTGATGATATGTTCTTGTCAAAATTTTCCTCGCACTTAAACATATAATTTCTGGCTATAACATTTCCAGAGTGTTTGTTTATTTAAAGAGGCAATCGCTGATAATTAATCTAGGTCTCCAATTAAAGTGTCAGACCCTAGTGGCTCATGTTAAAAATGAAGCATTTCTGACATCAGGTGTCATTAAAACTGAAAAATATTCTAAGATCTGAATCACGCAACATTTGAACAAAATGGAATAAAAAAACTTCGGACAGAATGAACACAAGAGGGGACGGATAGACAGACTGTCCAGAAAAGTAAGTTCTGATGATGGTGTATAATATTCAGAATTATTGATATGGGCTGTCCAGTAATTGAGGCTAGCTCTTTCTAAGGGACCTGAGTGGGTGTCTCCCACCTCACATGAGGACGGAAACAGATCCATTTTCCGAAACGTGTTTTCTAGTTCCTAGAATACCGGACGATGGACAAAGTCCGAAAACACAGCAACTCTGAGTGTTTAGCCTAGTCTTTCTCTTAATGCGTTCTGCGTACCCCTGGGGTTCCACGAGGGGAAAACTGAAAATGTATGACATATTAGTTCTTGTTCATAAAATCTAACTTTTCTTTTTAAATATATGCAATTAAATAATATTGCCACGTGATTGACTATTGACGGGGTTTAGACTGGTAATCAAATTTACTGAACGCTTACAGAACGAACTACAAATAACTACTAGAGTCTCACTGAGTTACTCGAAAGATCACTGTAACTACAGCACGCATAAAGTCTTTTCACTCTTCATTATCCGTTGCTTCGTAAAAGCTCCTAACGATGAAAGTTTCCCTTCCTCTGGGTTCCCGAATTGCTCCCGGCCTCAGTTATCAGCTTCTTGCTTCCCCCAAAGTCAAAGTCAGAGTCAGGTTGCGAACGACGGTCAGTCGGCCAGTCTGTCTTGGCGTCAAGCCCCCACTGCATACAAGAGACATAACGTATGAAGGGGCACAAATATGGACGCCGCAAAAGGAAAATAAAGATGAACGGAGAAATAATTTTTATTCTCAAACTTAATTTAGTGTGAAGGAACGATATGCAACTATCTAGTGCAGTGCGATGGTGTCAATAAGAGAACAATTGCCTGAAGATGGCCAAGTAGGGTCGAAACGTGTAGCAATTTATGTAATTTTAATGTCATTTAAAAAAGAGAGGTTGTGATCAGTTTTAAGTTCTATCATAGATGGAAATGAATGAGCAAGTTTTACACTTCTACTATGAAGATGGAGGCAGTATGTGAAACCGAAACATTAGTAAACTCCTAGCACATCACATGACGTTACACCAAAGATAATAATAATATTAATATTAACCGTCGTGAAAATTTTAGATAAACTAAAAATAGCGCTGCGCTGTGTTTAATTAGTTAAGCACTATGGCATGAAGTCATAGGGGGGAGTGGAGGTAGAGCTCCATCATTCTTGACTTTAGAATTAGATGGAGGATAGTCCTCAGTGTCACGCCCTTGCCGCTTCAATCCGGGTGAAAAATCCACCGGTACCCATTGGGCCCCAGGGCCGGTCTGGACTCTATGCAGAGGAGAAGAATCTTGCATTGCTGTGATCGAACCCGGATCCTTCAGCCCATAACCCGTCACTATATCGATTTAGCTACCTCGGCTCCTGAGAAATTTAAATATAATCCGCGTCTACTGAGGGATATATGGAAGTGGTTTCCTGGTGATGCATGTGCGTGTTCTTGCGTTACGCCGACCTCACGAAGAACTCCCAATTTATTGCGGCGGTGGTGGCGGCCGCTCTGCTGACTCTAAATAACGGTTTGTGCACTCACGAACCAGGATTCGGTAGTAAGAGAAAGGTTCTGTATTGGCTGGAAATTTTCGACAGGTCCCGGAAACCTAAGCTAGACTCTTGAAAGGTAAAACAAAACTCCGCCCACCTCAGGGGCTGTGTGTGCTTATCACTCGTCTTCAAATTGATAGGTACGCTTCTGAGTACCGAGCATTTCGTGCAACGAACGAGCATCTGCCCTCATAACTTTCGGTTCGTTTCCAAAAACTTTAAATTATTTAAATCGGCCCACCGTGACGGAACAGCGTTTCTTTTCTGTTTGCCATGGCAGTGATCAGTGCAGAAGTAAAAAAACTACAACATCGTCCAGTGTAGACTAAGTAGAGAAATCGTGTTTTTTATGTTAGTACCAAAAACAAAATCTATCTATCTAATGATGACATACACGTATATTTTGATAACACTCGGGTGCTAGGCCTCATACTTGTGGAGGTATTAATGTTTTAATATTTTGTCTGAACTCTCGCAGGTGGTTTGTGTTGTGCTTAGTTTATATATCCTAGCTTGTGTTCTTGTTGTTGTTGTTGTTGTTGTCCGGAGATATAGATTAGCTCTAACGATTGGGTCCAACTGAGTAGGTTCAACCTGAAGACAGACATAATCCAATCTCAGAAACGCTATGTTAAAAAAAAGGACGATACACAATCTCCAGAAACACAATAGTTGTAGAACTGGCCTTGTTTACTTAATTTATAAATTCCGATTATTCGAAATGTACTGAAAACAAAAATTCCCAGGATACTCGGATAATTCGGATAACCAGTAAGAGAAATGTATAACTACACTGCAAATTGGGATTCATGAAACGACACATACAACTATAAACACAATATACAACAACACTATTTATATACTATGAGTGTGGTTTATCAGAAGTTCTTGTGCCTCTTGTGCACATTAAAAAGAAAACATAAACAAAGAAAACCTCGTGATAGAGGGTTAACAGTGAAGTATAAACCACGAGGTAATTTGAAGAAATAATTATACTGCTACATTGTTAATTGAAACAGCCACCCAAAAAATTTGTTCCGGCTTTTCCATTATTTCCAAATAACTTATTGATGTTTCAAAAATTGCTACGCTTCCTTATAATATTTCCCCATTTTTACATTTATTTTCATAGAGTTTTATTATACATATCGAGAATTACGTTTCGCTCAATAATATTTTATAGACCGGCATCTTCATGCTTTCCTACAGCAACGGAAGAGAGGTCAGGAAGATGGTTTATGATTAACGTAACATGAAACGAGCCTATAAAATATTCTGTTCAAATTTCACATATCGTAAATAATAAATAAATCCTTTAAACATTAGCATATCTAAAATATGATGTTATTGGGCCTATATTCGAACCAGAGACCTTCTTAATCCAAAAGCGTTGTGTTAATTCGATGCAAGGGAATAGAGCGACCTTTACTATGGAAAATGTATGTAATTCTAGAACCATACAGAATTAGAATGGGCATTATAAACACATTCTTATTGGAATAATAATGCTAAGCTTTTTCTTACCTCCATATTCCCGAGAACCCAAAGGTACGTTACAGCCGACACAAACCAAAATTCTAAATATTTTCCTGAGCACTACTTCAGTACCTAATTTTTACGACCTACTTTAATATTATATTGTAGTGCAAAGAGATATTTTTCTCTGTTACTATAGCGTCCAGACCAGTTCTGTACCTGATCCAGCCTCCAATCCAATAAATACCTGGAGATATTTCCCGCGGTTAAAGCAGCCTGAGGCTGAAGCTAAATTATTCACAATCATCCAATGCCGAAGTTGGAATGGTGGAGCTATACCGTCACTTCCCAATAGGTCTTCTTGGTATGGTGTTTAAGTAATTAAGCACATAGACAAGTTTACATTTTACATTATTTATTTATTTTAAAAAATAATAATTTAAAAATTATTATGAACGACGACTTAGTAGGTATGTATAAGAAAGCTCAGGCGGTTAGTCGAAGGCTTCCTACTGTCGCGGCCCGATTCAATCCCAAGTTTGGTCATCAAGAATTTGTGGTGCATAAAGTGACACTGGAGCAGATTTTCTCCGAGTATTTAGGTTTCCCCTGCCAATTCCCATTCCACCGACTGCTCCACATTAATTAAACATCATCATCATCGACGCTGCAAAATCTCGATACTGACAAAGTCATGAAACAAAGAAAGTGAAACAGAAGAACAACATAATACGCAAGGGATTCACTGAAACTTCAGTTACGTAAAGGTACAGGTAAATATAAAACTGTCCTTATGTTTAATTAAGGTTCACGTCACTAAATGGACGGGGGAAATGAGATACAACTCTAGGTATACTTAACCTTGGTATTAGACAGAGCTTCACGCTCCGGCCGCGTTAACGCCAGTGAATGACCTGCCAGTAATTGCAGTTTAGGAAGCCGGATGAATTTCCGAATTTTCCTGGACGCTGTAGCGAAGAGACGAAACTCTTGCCCTTTCCGGGAATTGATTCCTAGGTCATCTAGCTTGTAGCCTAGTCGCTGATTAAGCTAACCTGACTCTCTTACAACTAGTATTACATTCAAATATTTGTTTTCATTTCGACTTGTATCTTACGTTGTTTGAAGCATGTCAGGAAACTAAACCGAGAATTGTTGTGGAATTATTTATTCCTCAGGGGTACTGGTCTTGAGAGTTTCTTCTTGTTTGAAGCGTGAAGTGGTAGGTGAAGTGTGCTTGGACTATAGAAAGAGAGGCTAGGATTTCGTGCTATGCCCGTATAATAGACTGAGTGAGAAGGCGGGTGAAGAAGAGCATGGCAGACGCCCACACTGTTAGATCAAAGAGAGAAAGAGAGACGAACCAAAATTGCTGTGCAGTTCCGCTTTCCAACACTACAGTAAAATCCCATTCGCACAGCTTTAGAGTACAATCACGTTAAAATGTTACTAAGCCCATGACTCCGTTAGCGTTTATATCGATGCAATTCCGCAGAAGCTGAACACAGTTGCTGAATATGAGCGCTTTTCGCTCCATTAATATTTCGCTAGTCCACAGTGAAAGACTTTAAACAACTTCCTGTGTAGATGCAAAAGGAATCCTCAGTATATATGTACTTATTATAATTAACCATAAAAATTAATTAAGTAAAATATATGTTTTAAAAAGTGTACCTAATATGAAGCGCATGACAGGAAAATTGATAAATTAGGAAAAAAATTATGAGTTTAATAAACTGCCCTCTTCTCCAAATATAGCTACAAAAGCCAGAAGTTCTGGGAAGAATTAATAGCCCACTTTCTTGTGATACGACATGGACAGCATAGAAAACCATGCGTCCAACCAATTCTTCTATTGTTTTGTGTGTATTCGTTGCAGCGGTAACGTTTTTACAAAGCCGTTGCCTAGCAAAGGTTGGGGGATACACATACAAACACACACACTGAAGGGAGGGATTTATGAAGTAAGCCATTGAGATGGGATCTGATGCCATGATATGAATACCAAGTTTCATAAACATTGGTTCAGGCTATCTAAAGTTGATAGGGAGTATACAGAGACACACATACAGCATTGTGATATCATAAACCTACTTTTATTTTTTTCAAAATAAGGAAAGTTTGCTAATAAATGAAAGAAGCGTATATCATAGAAGGGAGAAATATAGAAAGTTCATACAAAATGTTCTATTTAAAAACCTCAAGGAAGACCACTTGCGAGACTTAGACATTGACTGCAGAATAATATTATCATGTGTATGAGTCACTATTGACGGGATTTGTATTGGTAATCGGATTTATTGACCCCTTGCATTCTCACGACTCGTGACTACACTTTACAGATCACTCACGCGCAGACTGGTTTTACTCAGTCTCTTACGTTCTCCACTAGCCGTTTCTTTGCAACAGATTTTAGTACAGGAACTGTAACATTCACACTGAATTACGCACTCCAAAGAACACAACGTAAAGTATTCTGTTCACAGCCGAACTTTCAACTGACCACTTTTGCAACTAACAGTCCCGGTTAAAACATCTCGGCACGGAACACACAGAAAACACAATTCTTCTGTTGCTTTCGTGTCTGTTGGGGTTCCCACGTGATTGCTACTCATCCAGTCCATTGGTGCGCTTCTGGCTCCATAGCAACGGCTGTTTGTCTCATCTATTTCGCGGTCGTTGCCCATAAAACAATGCTGTTTCAGGGCCGTTCGTTAAAACGACTGTTTCTCTGGCTCCGAAGTTCTTGGTTTCATCAAATATGCCACAATTTTTAAGAAAGATTTTATAGAAACAGAGTGTGAGTTGGATTCATCTGGCACAGAATGGGGTCCAATGGTGGGTTATTTTCAACATAATAAATCTTCGGTTTCCAAAAAAAAGTTAGGGAATTTCTTGAACAGCTAAGCAGTTATCAAGATCCGAAAGACTATACACTATGATATTAATTGTATTCAGCGAAAACCCAGAAAACTTTATCTTCCTTTATGTGTTAAACGTCCTTCTTCAACATAGGTCCTACAACATAATCTACACATCGCAATACGTCCCAGGGGCCGAAGATATCCGCAAAGAAATCGTTCCTCACTCTCAACTTACAGGCACTTAGGCTGGGGCCACACGAGCGCACGAAGTACGTCCGTTGCAACGAACGTACTTTATGACGGACGTTGCTGAGCTCAAAACACAGTTTCAGAATAAGGTGCGTATTTTTTTTGTCTGCAATGTATCCAGGAGAAAGCTTAACATTCACCTCTCTTGTTCATTTCTACAACGGACGTCACGACGTTCGTTAAAACGGACGTATTTTGTGCGCTCGTGCGAGTCTCACTGTGACGTTGCTTCACAGGGGCACTTAGGCTATCGTTCTGATATTCCTTAAATTTTATACGAGCCGTCTAGAATAACTGCCAGTGTTTATGTCGTTGGATTTGAGGTTCTCCATTAACAGTATTCGTACTATCTTCGGAGATAATGACAGTGCTGTCTAATAGAAGTTCACCGACGTTTCAGGAGAAGTTACTACCTTCAACTTCAAGGTTCAAGGATTGGCCAAGCAACCGACCAGATGCAAGCAGCAGAATCAAATCATCTACTTATATACTTACTTGCTTATTGCTGGAACTTGAAGATGAAGACAATACATTACTCCGAAATATCCTAGAAATTCTAGCGCATTACATGGCGCTACATGTCAGAAGGCAGTAACATTCATTGTCACTGAAGTCCAACAACAGTCAGATGAAGAAACATCGTTAAACAAACAAAAACTCAACTACGTTGTACTTGTATACCAACAGCCCGAAAAACTTTTGAGCCTGAAATGAAGTCAAATTATTTCTTAAAATAAATTTCTTCTCTGATAGTATTGGTATTTATTCTTTGTTTATTTAACGACACTTCTAACGGTTCAGACCGTATCCAAGAATTAAAGTGTTATTAGGCTGCGCCGTAGCTCAAGCAGTTAGTCGCTGGCTTTCCACCGCGGCGGCCCGTGTTCGATCCCCGGTGTGGTCAAGTTGGATTTGTGGTGGACAAAGTGGTGCTAGGGTGGGTTTTCTCCGAGTACTGCGGTTTCCCCTGCCAATCTTTATTCCACCAAATTCTCTATCATCATAATCACCCGGGGCAGGTACAATAGGCCAATCAGTGGCCGCCGTGCCGAGTGGACCCAGTTTTTTTAATAGAGAATAATAAATTTCAGAGGATGTGGAAGGAAGATCTGATGAACTTTTCCGTAATTTTTTGTACTGACTGAGGGAAAAAATACCTAAAACCTTAGTCAAGATATCCTGTCTCGGAAACAAGATGGTGTTCACAATGATAACCCGTTCTTCTCTGCGTAGAATTTGGGTTCAAGCAAGGAAACATTTTCGCTAAGAGTAATGTTATGAATATGTATATTTATCTAGTCCTATCTCCCAAGATAAGACAAATATTTTACAAGCAAATTTTGTTGGAACGCTGTAGCTTGCATAGACACAATAATCGCCCATTTAAACTATCCTAGAGGCTCTGAAACAGTGTGGAAAGACACTTCTGAGAATAATATGCAGCAGCAGTAGCAGCAACAACAGACTGAAGTTCCAGGAGTTAAATGGGGTACAGTTGTTGGAAAGTTTAGCTGCCGTTGTGTGCTTTATAGAGCTATTCGAAATTCCTCAGTTTATATCCCTTATATTGCACGTTTCAGTTCTATCCCCCCCCCGAACAGTGTTGACTTCAAATGCAATTTAAAATAATACACAGAAAAGTACTCTGAAATTGTACTCTCCTTCTGTGAATCTCAGACTCGTCCTTTGTTATTTCCTTTTCTCTTTTCCTTCACTCTTTCAAGTCATTTACTTCATTTTATTGTTGTTTCATCCTATCCGCAACTTTTCTTTCAACTACTCTTCCGTCTTCATCAGTAATTATATATTATTACCTTTTATTTTTCCTCGTTCTTTATTTCCCTTTATTTATAGCTGTGTTTAGCTGCTCTTCTAATTCTTGTTTCCCATTTTCTCCTTTGCTTCCTCCTTGTTTTATTAGTTTCTTTTTATTACAATTAGCGGCAATGTCTGACGGTAGACGTTTTCAGCCAATTGCTCTGTTGTAAATTTTTCTCAGGGTTAAGCACAATGTCTGAAGTTACGAAATTCGAGGTTAAAGACGGCATATTTTTTCCTTGGCACTACAGCCCCAGTGGGCCTAGGCCTACCTCCATGAACTTCTCCGTTCACTTCGGTATTTCTACATCTTACCCATTCGGTAGGACTCATTGGGCGGGTGATCAGCTCGTCGCAAGGCCTCTACCTGTACACAAACACAAAAAAACGCACACACACAAACTAAACATCCATGCCCTGAGTGGGATTCGCACCCACGATCCTGGTTTACAAGCGAGCGAAGACAGTACATGCCTTAGACCTGCGAAAGGCGGCATATAAATGTTACATGACGGGAATTTTAAAACTGTTGTCCTATCTACCTACGTGTATAACAATAATTTCAATTAAAGCAACGGACACTTTTGGGTTTATTTTACGAAGCCATTAGTATCAGCCGGGATAGCGCAGTCAGTATAGTGACTGCCTACGGGCTGGACGACCGAGGGGTTGGAGTTCGAGTCCAGGTAGGGTCAGAAATTTCTCTTCTCCATGTCGTCCAGACTGACTCTGGGGCCCACACAGCCTCCTATACAATGGGTACCGGGGTCTCTTTCCCAGGGGTAAAGCGGCCGGGACGTAAAGCTAACCTCACCTCAAGCTAGTGCCGAGGTCAAGAAAATGTGGATCTATACATCCACTCTTCCATACGCCTTCATGGCGTAGTGCTTAATTAGTTAAGCACAGGGACACCTTCACCTCTTTACCATCAGTATCAGACCTTATAAAGGTGAATGGTAATATGAATGGTGAATAATTTATTGGGAAAAGGAATTAGAAGGAAGTGGTCGTGACCTAATTGTTGTACTAACCCGGCATTTTCCTGGAACACCTGAGGGAGACCAAGAAATATCTTATATATCAAAGCCGGTATGACGTGATGAGGAAAGTGTACAGAAAAATTTGGAATCAGTTTTATCGTAATGAATTTAAAAACGATTCTTTTATATTGCCATTACATAGTCGACTAACACAAAGCACGTATCGGGGAGTAGAGTTCTGCTCATTATTCCCGTACTCAACATGATTATCCAAATACAGTTTACAATGATACAGGGGCATCCCCTTACTGTCATCCATATTTTAAGCCCTCAAAGTGATGTACTCTTTCTAAATTAATGGAAGTACTCAAGTCTTTCTTAAAGTCAATTGTATTAATACAATGAAATTATTCACTATAACTATGTCATACGTATAAGGGTGTGCGTGACTATAGACGGGATTTGGATTGGTGAATAGATTTATTGATCACTTACAGGTCGTAACTACAAATAACTACAACACTATCACTATTTCCACAATTTGCAATTCACTAGAACACAAAATCTGTTACTAAATGTTTCCTGGTAACGGCTCCAACAGTGGATAATCCTCTGTCTTCGGATCAAGTCCTCTCTTCACAGACTCCCGTACAAAAATGACTATCAATTGACCTTGTCCCTTTCTTGTAACATGTCGGCACGGACCACATAGAAAACACTGTTCTTACATTGTTGTAGCTCAGCTGTCACATTATTAAGAATCTGCTGCTTATCAACGGGAATGTGTTTACCAAGCCGTTGCCCAGAAACGTCCCTGGTACATTGTATATCCGCCCATCTTGCTGTCGTTGCGTAGCAACAGCACTACATGCTAAAATATACTCCCGATGACTGACTATCTTTGACAAGTACGATCCTCTGAATTAGCTCGGAGAAAGGCTTGCTCCTAGATGGAGCACATCGTACAGTGAGATAGACTAAAAACCGGCCGAAGAAGGAGGCAAGCTGATGTCTGGGAGACATGTTCCTCCAGAAGTCGGGACGATATGTTTCGGCCCAACCGGCCTTCATCACGTGTACAGATTGTTGTGATGAAGGAAGCTGCGGCTGACTGTAACGCTGTCCTGCTTCCGTAATGTAATTGCCTCGGACTAATTCTAGGTTACGTGAGTTAACGAGCTGTTGCGACTGGATACGGGGTCGATGGCCGAGGGGCGGAATTCGAGTCCCGGTAGGGTCAAGAATTTTCTCTTCTCCACGTGGTCGAGACCAGCTCTGGGGTTCACCCAGCCTCCTGCCCAATTGGTATCGGGGGATCTTTCTCCGGGGGTAAAGCTGCCGGGGCGTAAAGCTGACCACTCACCTCAACTCCCTATAATTCTTCATGGCGTAGTGCTTAATTACTTAAGCACATGGACGATTTTAACTTTATCGTCATGACGCCACATAGTGATCGCTTGATGCATTAAACGGTTGCCAAGCAACAAAAAATTGATATGTACATACTTCAGTGCTATAAGTCGAATTATGATAGTACAGTAGAGACGGAGGCAAGCGGGTGGAGAAACAGGCAATACTGTACGAAAGTTTTGTATGTATAAGATTCCCCTTACAGCTGCATACAGCAGACTGGAAAGAACATATACCCCCTGCTCTCAGAAAATGAATTCCTTCTCCTGATTAAAAAATAAAAACTTTGCCGCATTTCCTCCTGTAAATTTTCCCTAAACCCTCTCTTGATACAGTTCTTGTCCAACAACTCTACAGCACTCACCTCTTGTTGCCCCCCTGCTAGAAAAAAAAACAAAAAACAAAATTCTCTTTTAATTTTGTGGGAAGTTCTCATTAATTTCCCACACTCGGGTTTTCCAGCAGGCAAGAGAGAGGGAGGGGGGCATGGAGTGTGGTATCAAGAGCAAGCAGACAGGATGGAGGGAAGGAAAGAATTACCCCCTTAGTATAAAACTTTCAAGTCTTTTTTAATAAAATAGAAAATGTGGGAATGGAGCGGTTACGGAGAGTGTAGGAACTGAAAACGAAGAGGAAATATGTAAATGGCGGCGCCTCTAAACCTTGTCATTTGGATGCAAATTTTTATTCCTTTCCCTGTGGATTATTTTAAAATCAATCAATATACACAGTGTATGTTTTCAACTCAGGTCAGTGCACGAAATACTCTTCAAAACAATGCCTAAATATTTTGCCTGTATATATTGTTCTGTGCCTAGTTAGAGATCCTAGCCTATGAAGTGCTCCTGCCGTGCAGTGAGCAGAAATCGATCGGACTCGGAAACTGTTTGCACTGAATTTGTCTTAAAGTGGGTCATGGTAGTTGTGTGGTCGCATTTCCTGATTCATAATTTATGAACACTCACAGACAAATGCATAAGATCTAAGAGTAAGGGAGAATAAAGCGGCCTCCGTAGTCTAGGGGTCACGTTCCCACCTCATGATTCAAGGTACGCGGGTTCAAACCCGGCGGAGGTCGTGGAATTCTTAAGGGCCGAAAAATTCAGGGAACAAGTCCTCCGGGAGGGACTTTAAGCCGTGTGTCCCGTGTCGTAGCTTTACGGCACGTAAAAGAACCTCATGTCTCTAGGAGACCTCTGAGCTAAATTACAGGCCCTTTCCCGCCCAAGTAGTCTCCAATGCCTCTGGTGGATGGGGGAATCATCAAGGTACCGGGGGCCGATGTCGTTGGCTCTACGGGGGCTGATGGCACGCACCGTTACCGGTAGGGTATGGCGACAGTAGAAATTAAAAGGGGGACACACAATGGACCATTAACTGGTCTAAGTGCATGGGGAAACCCACCCCCTCTCATAATACATACATACATACAAGGGAGAATAAGCAACTAGCACATTGTTCCTAATAAGAAAGCAAATAATTACACTTTTATAGTCATTTTCTTCCGGCTATAATGCAACAAATTAATAACATTAATTCACATTTAATTCATACAATGATCAGTAAGTATATAAAATGTTATTAAAATTATTAAAATGTATGTGTATTGTTCTTTCTCGCTACAAAACGGCATAACAATTCGAGATGTACATATTTTATTTTTC
The DNA here is from genome assembly GCF_002891405.2 of Cryptotermes secundus. Taxonomy (NCBI): domain Eukaryota; kingdom Metazoa; phylum Arthropoda; class Insecta; order Blattodea; family Kalotermitidae; genus Cryptotermes; species Cryptotermes secundus. The sequence continues at coordinate 250,828 of NW_019734314.1, forward strand.
TCGCCTGTTAAAGATAAATTTCATTTTTCTTTAAATTATTATTAATTCATTGCTATTATATAGACTTTCATGTTTTTCATTTTGCTCTTTAATTATTTATGTTTATTTCTATGTACTCATGCTAACTTTGTAACTGACCTCTCTGATGTTAACTTTGCACGTAAATAAATACAGAGTGAATCGAATTGAAAAATACTAATATATATATATATATAGTTGTTATGTTACATGTTTCGGCCTTAAAAGTGCTGCCTGAAGATGGCCTTGTAAGGCCGAAATATGTAGTAACATAACAGCTTGTATTTTAAAATTTTAATAATGTTTTATACATCTCACGATCACTGTATGAATTAAATGTGAATTAATGTTATTAATTTGTTTCATTATAGACGGGGAAAGACTATAAACGGTATATGAATGCAACAGGATACTGACATATAATAAAATAATTACATATTGCACATTACTCCTTGCACAACTGATACAATTGTTTACTTTATAAAGATATTCCTTGACTTCCATGGAAGCGAAGATTGTTTAATCCGTTCTCAAGAGGCCGCGTTCGATTCTGTGTTGAGCCAACTAAATACAATCCACAACCTAGTACCTACTTCCTTAAAATTAATTTTATTATTATTATTATTATTATTATTATTATCATAATCATCATCATCATCCTCCCATCTACAACTATTTTTTCCAAGCGATCATTTTCCTTCACCTTTATCGACTAAAATTTTGTATGCATTTTTCATTTCCTTCATATATGCCACATACCCGTTTAATTATAATTTCTTTGATTCGATATTTACTGAACAGGAAAATTGATTAAGAAACGCTGGAATAGTTCAGTCGGCAAAACGAAGGGCTACGAGTTGGACGATCCAGGTTCGATTCCCGGCAGGGTAAGGAATTTTGTTTTTATTCTCAATGTCCAGACTGACTCTGAGGCCCACGCACTCTCCTATCGAATGGACGCCGAGGCTTTTTCACAGGGTAAAGCAGCCGGGGCTTGAAGTTGATCAGTTATCTACAACTAGTGAAGAGGTAATGAATGGTGGAGCTATATCTCCAGTCCCCCATACGTGTTTATGTCGTGGAGCTAAATCAATTAAGCACAAGGATAACGTCACGTTTATCTCTTTACATATACAACTTATGAATCCCCTAAATACAGTTCCCTTTACTCTCCTGTAGTTCCAAATGCTCTCCCCAAGTGCCCTCAATCTATGTTCCTCGCTCAGAGGAGGCCAAGTCAACATCAACATAAAGTCAAATGTGAAAACATTGATTTATTTAAGTTTACGCATTCAAATAGAAATTCTGAAGAACTAGGGTCCTAATGTCAATTTGAGTAAGTGCTCGTCGGATTTCACACATTTCATTCAATCGTAAATGTAGTATTGGATTGGTGTTGTCGTTTCGAAACGTCCGAAATGTAGCTGCTTCAAGGATTCAGTAGCTATTCTAAAGGCGCGTCCACATTACTCGTGCTCGTGTGATTCACTATGCTCGCGAGTAATGTGAACGATATGACAAGTCACGAGACAAGCAATTTTTAAATTTTTAATTTAAAAACTATAGCCAATAAATTAAAATACGACTACAGCCTATACACATTATGAGTAAATATACGGATCCTCACGCGCTGAAGCCTGGCGAGCAACTGAAGTAGTGTGGACGAAGATTTACGAGCACAAGTAAAAGCCAGACGAGTAATGTGGACGCGCCTTTACATAAGACGTTCTGTTCTGATTCCTGGTGACGAGACATTTCTCTGTGCGTTCACATCTAGAGCGCGCTCAACAATATCGCAGCATGCAGACTCTTGCTAGGTAATTATTCAGTAAGCAATGTCCTTTACTAGGCAACATATTTCTAACAAACACCAATAGACTAAGAGGTGTTCTCTACATGGTCTATGAGACAGCTGTGTGAGACAACAATAGGAGAGATTTTTGGAGAAGTGTTTTCTGTGAGGTCCGTGTCGATGTGTGACAGGACAAGTCTAGAATTCAATTGTTTGTGAAATAGGTGTCGGACAGTAAGGATGTGAACACGGAAACTGAGGAAGTTACGGCCTTGAAAGCCGTCACCAGACAACGACTGCTGAAGACACAGCAGACTGAGAAGTCTTAGCGCATGCTGTAGTGAATTACAGAGTGTGTGAATTAGCTATATCGCTACAGTCACTTGTAGTTACGTTCTGTGAGTGTTGAATAAATTCAATTACCAATCCAAACATTATCTATAATTACCCTACAAAATCGTGACAATATCTTGCACGTTTTAAAAAACATCCTGTGTCATTGTGTTGTATTTAGTTTTTGCTCAGTAAGTTAAGAGCAACAGCCGAGAATGAAGCCAATGCGCGGCACTGGATGGCAATACCTTTCGATTCTCTCGAATTTTCCTTCTTGCCTATTCTAAAGCGAAGACAGCAATGGTGACATAGCTTCACCTTGTTTTGGATAAATGTGATTAGAAATGCATCATCAAATTTTCACCTCTATGGCTTTTAACATTGACTTGGTTTAAAAACATTCTGAGTAGGCAGTTTCGACGATACACCAAAACCAATAACATATTCGAGGATTGTTCAAATGAAATCCGATTTATATGAAACGTCATGTCCAAGAGGGTAAAATGGTTCGGTTAGAAGCCCGGAGTTCTTTGCATATGTTGTCTTGTAGCTGGTGAACCAATGAAATGCCTGCCTCAATGCATATTCGGGCTATTTTTAGCTGTCTCTAGTCCTTCATCCTCAACACTCCACGGACGGGTTTCATTTGAACAAGCTTTATACATATTTTTCTCTTCAACTTAGTGACACTCTTTGCCAAATTTATGTATACCAGGTTTTTAATTACTTACTGAAAATTCGTAACAATTTATTGTGGAAGAAATTATTTAGTTTGGAATCAGCCTTCGAGGAAAAATAACGACGACAATTTGCTCTACACTACGACAATAACTTCGAAATATTTCTTATTCCCATGCTTACTGACAGATTTATAATTACTGCTTTGATTCTGAAGTCAGTTTTCCATATTCACGTGACGATAGCTTGTTACTTATGTCTCCCCGTAAGCCTTGCGTTGTTTCATAACGCATACCGGACTTTGGGCCTCTTGTTGAAATCTGTCTTCTTTCACTAGATCTTCCCGGTATTGAAGAAGAGAGAACAAAATTAGCAAAGTTTGTTTCATGTCAGTGATGTCATGTCCTGCCATGTGAAGGGGGCCCCCAATATTAATCTTGATAATGAGTTACAAAGTTGCCCCTCACTTTCGAAGCTCGCACCCACCCGAGAACATCTTCTTGTCACTTACAGAAGCTGCGTGAGCTAGTCCATTGCATTTCTGCATCAGAGAGGAGGGGAGGGGTGGACAACAACATTTGCTACAATTAGCAATATTAACGCAACTTCTGAAACTACTGCAATAATATTTCGTATCCGCCGGGTATCTCAAGATAATACTGCATATCACTTCCTCAGAATGGTTTGAATGGAATATAGTTCAAATGGGCGGAGAAAACGTAATATATAAAAATAATTTTTCATATTGGCTACAAAACGCTGTATAGTATTGGAATGAAATACATACTGACACCTAACCCTGTCTTACCGCTCACTTCGTTGGGCCCTTTACGTTGGTTGCCTTTATCACCGTCCTCCCTTGATCCTACATTGTGCTCCACTTATCACCGTCCTCCCTCTTCTCGTGGATGTCGAGAAGTTAGGTGGGAAGGGAGGAGAATTGTGGTTGTTGGTGCTGGTAGGCGAAAATTCGCTTCCTCTACACCCTAGGTGTCTCGCAAGTAGATAAAGACGGGAGTATCTGGGATCTGCTCTGTAACTGGTAGAGGTGAGTTCTTATCCCGGGGTCTTATATGGGCCTGGCTCAGGCAGGACAGGAAGAACCTTACGCTACAATCACATACACCACTTCAGACTTTTGCACTTAGAAATAATTTAATTCACTTCCGTTCACTGAATATTACGGAAACACTAATGTTTACACTTAATTGTAATTGACATGTAATACTTTCTTTTCTGAAGGAACGTAGTTGTAAATTTGAGACTGACTTNCTTTTAAGTTATGGCAGTTCCGAGCTGTCAGCTCTCAAATTCTCAAAGACTTTCCGACTTTGCCGAAACTGCCAGAATTCCAGGAAAGTACCAGATGTTACTTCCTGTCCACATAGCAAAACTTGAACTATGTCCCTTCTGCGTGTAAGAGTTGGCTATCTGCCGGATTCTCTCTGTATTTACTTGATATTTACTTAATATAGGTATAATTAATACACAATAGTCCACCAATTAGAATGAACGGTTACACCTGCAGTATTACGGACGCCACAGAAAAGTAGATTTACATTTGCATTTTGTACGGACTATGTAATGATGACCGATCACAGTGGCTAAGCGGTCTTAGGTATGAAATGCCTTCGCGCGCTCGAACACTGGGATCATGGGTTAGAATACCACTCAAGGCATGGATATCTGTCTGCATTTATTCTGTTTGTGATGTACTGTGTAGGTAGTGGCCTCACTACCCGGCGTTACACTTGTGGGACCGAGTTTTCAAATTCATAGTTACCCAAAGAACACTTAAATTTTGATTGCACTGTAATAAGCTAATCGTCGTTAAACAAACTAAACTCAGAGATGAATAAAGAATAACGACTCTGCCCAGGGACGTTCTTGAAATTCCATATATAGATGAAGTAGAGAGCACATCCGTTTTCGGTTTCACAAATCACGTCTTCATCTACCACTTACCGGCCATGCCAGATCTAGATAAAGTCACTTGCTATTACCGCAAAGTTTTAAAGCCTTCAATATTGTCACGAGATAGTGATTATAGACTGGGTTTGAACTGGTAATTGGATTTACTTGTCACTTACCAATTGTAACTACAAGTAACTATAGCACTATCTCCAGTTCACAAACTCTACAGTTCACTACAATACACATTCTCAGTCTGCTGTCTTCTTCAGTCGTTTTATGGTAACTGCTTCCAACGCAGTAGCTTCCTCAGCTTACATATTCATGTCTTTAATGCTTCTCATTATTCTAGTTCAATTGTTGCCGTGGGAACATGTCTTTTAGTAACGGATGCCGTATATTTGCTTATTCTGCGGACGTTGCCTAGCAAAGGATCTACGTTCTATAATATTCAATGTAGTTTATTCCCGAAGGCTTAAGTCATATATTGAGCTCCAGCTGCCAAAACGTAGGGACAATATGTTTCCTGCTATCTCAATATTGGCATTGTGTCAACTTTCATTTTCTTATTTAACTCGATCAAGTAATGAGAATATGTTAAAATGCAAAGGACATTATTCCCATCCCCGCCGGCTACTGCACTGAGGGATGGATTTTACGACAGAGGGTTGCTGGGAAATTGGCTGAACTGCGGAGGCACCGGGGTGAAAACTGAGGTTGGGAGGACCCCACCGCGTGAGCGAAGTAGGGACAGAGAAAGAGAGACAAGGACAGGAAAGGTATTCAGCCACATTCAGATGTATCAGCGAAAAGGGTTTGTGTTGAAGAATGTGTCCCTAATTTATAAGAAAGCGAAGAATTCTCTGAAGGTCCCTGATAACGACTGATACTTAAGGTCACTCTCTTCTGATATGCAATGTTAAGTACTCCAGTAGAACGCTGGTTACACCTTTAGTGAGACTTTAATAATGACCCTGAAGATGGAAACGGAGCTTAGGTTTGAAACATCGTTTACCATCTACCAGATTACACCGCGTTACGACCAAGAAGTCAAGTAATCACCCTGAAAACCTCAAATCTTAATATTATTGATTTATTGAGCAGCATGTTGGTGGACATACCAACTGAGGCGTACGTAACATGACGGGGGTTTCAGGAATGGGCTCTGTTCCTGTTTTCATACGTCTGGTTGTCATGAGACCGAGAGTTTTAATGTTTCTTAAAGATTAATGACGACATATGGGATCGAAACCGAGACCTTTTGAATCTTAGGCTAGTGTGTTAGCCATTACATCGCTGACAGGCCTTGAAAAATGAGAAATGGGTGTCACTTCCCATAAATACCGAGATTCCTAAAACTTGTTTTTTAGAATTCTGGAAATCTCTGCAGAGAGAGTAACAATGTTGCATTAGTTCAGAGATATGATCACAGACATAAAGACAGATATAAAGCCGTGTTGTCCGTTGATAGTCAACGGACGTTTCGGAGAAAATTATCGCCTCAATCTTTAGGTTCGAATAATCTGAGTGAGATACCAGCGTGCAAGCAGGTGGGCTTGCCACTTGGCCACTTCATAATGACCGCTGTGAGAACCTCAATCCTGCTAAGGATCCACAATTTCTTTGATAACTTGTACGCTTCTTCAAGTATAATTAGAATGATCAAGTCAAGGAGGATGAGTTGGACAGGGCATGTTGCACGAATGGGGGAGAAAAAGAATGCATAGAGGATATTGGTGGGAAAACCAGAAGGAAAGAGAACACTGGGAAGACCAAGGTGTAGGTGGGTGAACAATATTAAAATGGATTTTAGAGAGATAGGATGGGATGGTATAGATTGCATTGACCTGGCTCGGGATAGGGCGAAGTGGAGGGCTCTTGTGAATGCGGTAATGAACCTTCGGGTTCCATAAAATGCTGGGATATTCTTGAGTAACTGCACAATTGGCTGCTTCTCAAGAAGGGCTGTATCATGAGTAAGTAATACAAGAAAAAATATAAATCCGTGGTAATAACTCTGTGACGTTATTACAGAGATGATATACCGTGACTGGAATTGTAATATTCGGCCCCCTGTTCCGACTGTTCGATAATATTGACAGTAGAAGCTCTCTATATAAGTGGCTTGCTCTTATAATATTCTCTTCAGTTTGCTAGGCGCACTTCTTCCCCGGCCAACTACAGTATCAATCCTGCTCGTCAAGGCGCATTCAAGAACTTTCCTTGTCAGAAATGCAACAGTGAAAACATCCCTTTTTGTGAGAACTCAATTTCTCACGGTGGTGACTATGAGGATTACTGTCTTGTGGGAAATGGTGCCGTATAGTCTGGTAGATCCATTTATCTCTCAGATATATATTCAGGCAAAAAGTAAAGAAAACCTTCTCACTGGCTTCAAATTCTTTCCAATTCTCCGATTTGTTCGCTCAGAACTCACATTCGAGCTCTCAAATTTCCTATGTCCGTACAACTTCCACGTTCGAATTAAGACCATTTTCCTACCCTGAAGACGGAGGAAGTACATTGTTTCCAAAAGGCAAACATCTATAAAACAGCATGGCGTCGCAACTCAAAACATATCGTTCTCCATATTGCCTTCAGTACTTGAATTGTGAAATGCCATATTTGTGTTCTGTAATGAGTTTGTGTTAATACGTCAATCATTTCAAGACTGACTCACAGTCAGAGTTCTCTTTCATTGCTAGTGGGGTGGGACTAAGTCCCTTGTACTGCGGCCACTTCTGGCCTATTGTACCAGCCCCAGGTGATAGGTGAGGGTGATTGTGGAGCAATTGGTGGAATGAAGATTGGCAGGGGAAACCGAAGTACTCGAAGAAAATCTGCCCCAGGGCCACTTTGTCCACCACAAATCCCACTTAACCAGACCCGAGATCGAACCCGGGCCGCCGCTGTGGGAAGCCAGCGACTAACCGCTTGAGCTGTGGCGCTGCCCTGGGGTCAGAATTACTTTACGACTGTTGGTTTACCGCTAATCAGTTCGTCTTGGCGACAAGCCCCTTGAGGACCACGACCACAAATTTTATTTTCCAACTGTACGCTTGCGGTTATAATCCTTAGGTAATATCCTCTGATGAGAGGATGGGTTTCTCATTTTACAATTCCTGCTGGTCCTCGCCAGCGCAGTCGTTCTCAGATCCTAGTCCAGCGGGTTCCACGACCACATTTTACTGTCTCAGATTCGAGATTCCTTAACCCGGAGGGCCAATCCCCTCGGAACACAGTGGTCCGGTTATACGCCTAGGCAGTGAGTTCCATTTTCGTCGCATCCTATGACTCGCAGGGCTACGGTGGAAGTAGTCGACCCCGCTTCCACACGGGAGTTCAAGACTGAATTTCTTCTAAATCATATTTAATAATTCAGTTTGTATCTCATAGGAAACACATTACGTCTCCGCTACAAAGATGAACCGGGTACTGTACTATAATCAAAATTGCTGTTTACTGTGAGGGCCATATGAATCATAAAAACACTCTGTGGAAATAATGTAAAATTTAAATATGTTAAAGCATGTGGTACCCATGGAACCACTAGATTTTAGAGGTTAATTACTTCTACAATAATCTCCATGTTGCGATGGAAATGCACTCGCAAATATATATGAAAATTCATATAAATTATCCCATTTACATATTTTACAAGACTGTGTAGTGTAGCATAACCATAATATGTTTGAGATCACAAACAGATCGTTGCATGTTAATGCGTTATACATCTGTTTCCTTCCTCTGCCGACCTGGTATCACGGTCGGGGCAAGCAAGACACGTAGAAAACCCTGTTTAAAAATTCCACTCTTTTCTCTTGTATAATACAAGAAGCCCTCGAGGAAATTACTTCTGTGATATTGCTATCGAACCAGTATACTCGAAGATTGGACCTAAGGGGGCTCTTCTTATACTTCGACACGAAAAATTTGTATGTTATACAAACTGCGCATGTGCAATATATACATACGACTATTCGTATGTGGACAATTTTACCTCCTGCTGTTATGGGGGTTGTATGCTGAATTTAATGCATATTCACAAATATTGCAAGAGGCTAGAACACGGTCATGTTCGCATGTTGGCACTACACAACCAAAGGCGTTGCAATGACCATTGCAGGCGATTGGGTAAATTTCCTGACTCGCATTCAGGAGGCCCCGGGTTCAAATCTTGGGACGGATACCGGGTAACCTAATTGAGTGTTTTGGTATATACGAGAAAATGTCGGGATGATATTAAAAATTGCTCTATGATCCGTTCTTTAAATGTTGATCCCAATACACTGGTAAAAAACCTTCATACAAATCTACAATATGCAATATAATCTAAGTAAAGCGTCGTTAAATAAACATAAGGTAAATAAATAAAATATAAAATTATACTTGTGTAACACACCATACCTCTCCAACTGCTAATTATTTTTTCTTTTGGCGCTACAGCCCCAATTTAGGCCTTCGCCTACCTCCGTGAAACTCTCTGTTTCACTTCTGAACTGCTGATTATAGTGTTAATTAATTCATTGCTCTTCAAGGTCATTGGTTTGTAACTTCCTCCACGCCCGTACGAGCTTTCCCTCTTCAAAAGCATGGAATATCTGGTATTAAGAAAGGAATATAGATCATATAGACTTTTACCGCCACTGATACCACCCATGCAGAGCCGAATTTATGGACTGCAGAACAAGGATAGTAGTGTCCTTGACCGGGCAATGGAGTTGCGTCCAAATATAATTATCATGCAACTAACTGTGATAGAAAGCAGAAACCGACCGGTCTCTTGAGTAAGATCCTTCCCTGTTCTTATAGGAATATATCCTGGAAATATTATTATAATACATTCAGTTTAGTGCCTTTCGACTCACGTTGTCAAAATAATTCCCGCTTTTATAAAAACTAAAAATATTATAGAATTAAATTTTAATAACAATCAAATGCATTTTATATTACTACCCAGAAATAGGTTCACTTTCATAAAGATATATCAGAAGGATACAAAAAATCTAATCATAAGGGAGATTATTTTTCTAGGAAGTGAACATACTAGTATATTAATTCAAATTAATTCAAAAGCTACACACTATATAGAGCGTATTTTCTCCATAAGTCCAATTAGTTTGGCTGAAAGTAAGTCATTCTTTCCGTGGCTTATAATTTTCAAATCGAAAAAAAAACAAAACAAAACTTCTTATGGAATATCCAAGCGTAACCCAAAGTGTTTTATTTGACAATGGTGCACACGCCGCATTGATGTCTGGGAGAAAATATGACGTCATACCTCAAAATGTGCGTACTTTAATTTTTTGAAACAAAGTCCGTTATTAAAATGTAGCGTCGTTACAGAACGTTGGTTAAAGTAATTTCAAGAGACTGATAGTGTTCTGCACCGAGTAGGAGCGGGAAGACCGAGTACTTCGTAGGAAGATGTTGATCGAATCCAGGAAGCGTTTTCTCGAAGCCCTAATAAATTAATCAGACAAGTTTTAGTTTCAGCATTATGCACCCCTGACTCTACAGGTAATAAAACTTTTTGACTTACACTTCTATATTACATATAGAATTTTAGTTTATCTTCGGGTTGAAAATTATATGCCACAGAAACAACGGAAATAATTTAGAATCACCCTGTATTATGAAATGTAGTCGCAAGCAGCCAACAAAGGAGATCATCTTCCTTGGGGGACTAACAGCTAGCTGGAAAGGTACCACGTTAAGGAATGTTGCACAAGGTTTAGAACTAGCAGCTCAGGTGAACGCGGAAATGAACGTTTAGTTCCCATGACAGGCGGCGAATTGGTTGATTATCATAGTCTCTACTAGCTTCTCAGTATGAACTCTACCACATATAGCGATCAAGACGTGTATATGGATGTGCTTGGTTCGTATCTCGACCACGACCCCTGCTATCCTGAGGTTTCTGTGCTTTTCTCTTGTCTCTGTCCTTTCGGACAAACGCTGGGTTAATACCTCGACTGGGACACAACCGCTTCATTCCAAATACTTTCCAATTCGTCATTCAACAGTTATCATATAATCCGACGTCATGGAGTCTAGAAACTTAACGCGTCGTAACCCCTCCCCCAAATGGGGAGCTGGTGTATGGATTTAATTAATTCTTTCGTCTTGGTTTTATTATAAGAATCAAAAGTTGCTGAAATTTAATGAGACAAAGTATAAGATTATGTTCTAACTAACTAACTAACTAACTAACTCCATATAACTGAGTCCTTCTTGAGAAGCATCCGGTCGCTCAGCTACTCAAAATTTTCCCAGTTTTATGTACACCAAAGTTCATGGCCGTATTTATAAAGCCGTCCACCGTCCCTGTCCTCAGTCAGCCGAAACCAGTCCATCCTATTTCTCTAAATTCCACTTTAATATTATCCTCCCACCTACGCCCGGTCTTCAGACCGATCTCTTTCTCTCCGGCATCTCCACCAAAATGCTATATACATTCCTCTTCTCCCCATGCGTGCTGCATGCCCTGTCCATCTGATCCTCCTAACATAATCATTCTAATTACTTTAGGCGAATAGTCCCTACCTACCTACTCCTCGACGCTACAGCCCTGGGTGAGCCTCGGTCTCCTCTACGACCAGTCTCCACTGCTCTCTATTCCTCATCTTCTCTATCCATCCTTTCACCTTCATCTTCTTCGGGTCGTTCTCAACATTGTCTACCCATCTCATCCTGGGTCTTCCTTTTCTTATTTTGGAATATAGCCTTCCTTTTAACATTCTTTTTGGCTTTGCATTATCTTCCGTTCTTTCGACATGTTGCAACCATCTTATTCTCTGTGACTTGATAAATCTTACTGTATCTTATCCTTTCAGTAATGTGTTTATCTCTTCATTGTATCTTATCCTCCATATATTATTTTCCATCACTGGTTTTAGGTAAATAGTAAATTTTTAAAATCCCATTATGTAAATGTAAATAATTATACATAAAATGGTTCTGTGCTGCGAGCTTAGACGTATCGTAAAGTTTGTCTAATTTGTAAATTTCGTACCTACCTTGAATTCATCAACACCTCAAGTGCGCTAGGCGCGGTTCCACATCTATTGGCAGCCTCAGGCGATCAATCACTCTGCCCGAGGGCTCCACTTCGCCTGTAGCCAGACTGCCCCAGCTATCTGCCCTCAACTTACGGGTCCCATGGCTTAGTGTAACTCACTTCTATTGCTACACACGCGCCAGAATTTTAACACGGATTACCACAAACGAGATGAGGTCTATTTTTACGAGCCCCTATTGTTCCATCTCTTATGTTATTTAGGGCCTCCTTTGCTTGTGCACATGTTTATTTGACGTAATATACCAGTTTGGTGCCTACCACCATTCAAGTTGGAGATAAAATATATTGTGCCTAGTCTGGTCTTATATACAATTTGAAACCTGGGACAGGTTTACTTTTCAGGTGACAAAGTATGCTTAAGATACGTCAAAGAGTTCTCCCGTTTTTGCCTACATATAATTTTCTGGAATCAGTAAGAAGATTAAAGTAACGTAGCTATATTGTTATTATATAGTATGTTTCTACGACATAAAAGATAGCAAACAGAACACCTGCAGTCCTGTCTACGTTAAAGTGAAGGCCTTGAGATAATTAATACGCTGTAAAAACAAATTTATGTATACAATTTCAGATGTTTTATGCTGCAGTAATTTCACAACTGTATAAGATTTCAAGCCTCAAGCTTTGTAATTATTGTTTCAATTACAGGCAAAATAACTTCAGAATATATGACGTATTGCCATGCCTCACACTATAATGACAACCGTGGTAATACATAAAAGCGGATATACGAAACTTCAGTATTTGGAAACTGGGAACTATTTTAAAGCAATGTGTTCAGGTTAATACTGAAGCTTAATGGAAATTAAATACCGAAAACGTAGAAAAATAAGAGAAAATTTCGAATATTAAGAGAAAATTTCGAATATTTAGAGAAAAGTGTTATTAAAATTTAGTGATTCACAATATAAAATATTGATTGTAGGCTTAAATTTCGCGTGATTTTATGTCTCTACTACATGATGCACATGTTACATTTGATTCCTCACACTGAACAAAGTATTTGCGTTGGTACGCCTCAGAATAAAGCAAATTTCGCGTTCTGAAGGAGAGTAACATTACGAAACTCCGGTTACGGCAGCCGAGCGGTCTAAGGCTGAAAACCCACTGACGCGATAAGTCGCGAGCGGCTAGCCGCTCTTTGTCGCGCGCGTCCGTTAGTTGTACATATTAGGCGTGCGACAGCTCTGCCGCCTGTGTGCCGCGTTCCAAAACTTAACCGCGCTGCCCATAAAAGCAATACAAATAACGGCCGCGAGCGACAACACTCGACAAACCAAGCGCGGCTTGTCGCGTCACTGGGTTTTCAGCCTAAGGCAGGCACTCTCCTTACTCACTCGGAAGCTGGGATCGTGGGTTGGAATCCCATTCAGGGCATGGATGTTTGGTGTCTGTGTATAGGTAGAGGCCTTGCGACGAACTGATCACCCATCCAAGGAGTCCTACCGAATGCCTAAGATCCAGTAAACCGAAATGAAACGGAGAGTTTCATGGAAGTAGGACTAGGCCCAAATTGGGGCTGTAGCGCCAAAGAAAAAAAATTGTAAATTTTGCTTAAAACGAAACGGACGTCTATAAAAATGACGAAGGAATTAATATATAAATCAGTCGAGGCTTTATTTTGTCTTCTTGGTTATGTCTGTATAGTCTCTTAGGCGTCACAATAAAAAGGGACAGAATCTAAGAGAAAAATCTGAAGACCCACACGTCTAAATTTGTCCCACTGAAGACGATCTTCTGTTAAGCACTTTCCGCAAATAAAAATTCTATTTCACGAACACCACATTATGCTCCCCTCTCTGCGAGGCGACTATATGACAAGCCTAGGCCCTTTGTACTGACAAGCCAATCAAGCATTTGCATTATTATCTTGACAGCAGTGCACATAGGGGGACGGCACAGCCCTAACTTGTTCCTCCACAGGAGACGAGCAAATCAGCTGCCTCCTACCTCAGTTAAAACAGATTAACTTTTTACCAGAAACGTATCATAATTAATAATGTCACGCATCCGGGGTTTGCGTGACTAATAAGACGGGCATTTGATTTGATGATCGAATTTATTGGATACAGCAGTTCACAAATCACTATCTACCCCACTGTCATCTTCTTCGATTAAACACTCTCGCCTACTGACCACAATTCACTATTCCATTACTCCGTTGTACTCCACCTGAAGTTAATTAACTTCAGGTGGAGTACAGTGGAGTAATGGATGTTATGATGTGACTAAAAGATAAGAACAAATCAATTTCCATTTCAGAAAAAATAACAAGAAATTTAAAGATTTTTTTAAACGTGTAGCAACCGAAAATCGTGCCGCCTTAGGTGGCCACTTGGTTCGCATTTACTGTTGCGCCGGTCCGATACGTAACAATAAAATAAGGGTTCCTCTATATTTTTGTAAACCATTTGTTACTGAAAGGTTAAACCGGTATTAGATGATTTTTTATTGCTAGTGGGATGGGATTAAGTCACTTGTACTGCGGCCACTTCTGGCCTTTTGTACCAGCCCCAGATGATAGGTGAGGGTTATTGTGGAGCAATTGGTGGAATGAAGATTGGCAGGGGAAACTGAAGTACTCGGAGAAAACCTGCTCCAGCACCACTTTGTCCACCACAAATACCACTTGACGAGACCCGGGATCAAACCCGGGCGGCCGCGGTGGGAAGCCAGCGACTAACCGCTTGAGCTATGGCGCGGCTGGTATTAGATGTCACACACACGTCAAAAAACAGATAACTAGAGAAAGGAATGATTGAGGGAAACCTGCCAGTCAAAACACCATTGAATATGGCATCATTCTGAGAGCAATCGGCAGTACACACGGACACTCTTAACACGTAATTAATTTCATATACCAATAGCGCATAGAAACAATGACTACTGTTCGTGTATTTTAATCAGGCACTTAGTATTTAATTATTTTAGTAACAGACTGAAATGTTTGAGTTGATGCACGCTTTATTTTACGACCTCATGTCCAATTGTTAGGATCTGCAAACACGCGGAAAATGCCAAACTACTGAACACATGTCTGTTTACCAAAGCCGATTCATATTCTGTGGTCACACACTGTTCTAACGTACACATATACAGTACTGCACATACTAAACAGTATCATTTTGATTAACGTCGAACTGTTTTGTTCCAAGGCTGATGTTTATTTGACAGCTGAGCGGATTTGCCCAATATTACAGCACTTATTTTGTAATATCACGGTAATAGTGTACGTAAAAAGCATTCCCAAGAATTAACCTGAAACAATGTAACAATTTTAGGCTATGACAATTTATACTTTCTTCTTATTTCCCAAGATAACTAAATATAGAAGGAAATTTTCGTGACTTTAGACACGCAAATATATGAGTAAAATCTGAGGAGAGTATTTCTGTTTTGTGAAGGCCGTAGGACGCCCCCACCCCGCGCCGCTCCTCATAATTCCGGTCCTGTGTAGAAGAAAGGAATTTCATGAACTTATAAAAATCGATGGTCTTCAATAGGTTGAGTAATACTAACAGTGCCGTTCACGGTAGCCGAGCGGTCTAAGGCATGTACTGTCTTCGCTCGCTTGAAAACCGGGACCGTGGGTTCGAATCCCACTCAGGGCATCGATGTTTAGTTTGTGCGTGTGCGTTTTTCAGTGTTTGTGTATAGGTAGTGGCCTTGCGACGAGCTCGTGACCCGCCCC
>NW_019734314.1:266378-272668 GCF_002891405.2 Cryptotermes secundus
GTCCTCCTTAGGCTAAGGGTGCCGCTATTGTCCCTAACGCCGCCTGTTTACTCCCAGTATATCATAAACCCATGAACTGGCCGTGTACGAGACGAGCCAGGAGGGGTCTTGGATTACTTGAAGACCTACAGAGGTTTATGGGCATCTCGAAAATTACGAATGTAGGCCAGATGTTGGGCCCGACGCTTGGTTTTCCCTTTTTATTTTCTTGTTTTTCGGATGCCAACTGGGGGGGACTTGAAAAGATGGGGGGTCGGTTATAGGGAGCGGAGGAGGACAGCAGTGGGAATGTAGATAGAGAGGAGAGAAGTGTTCAAGAGTGGTGTTAGCTAGGCGGCGGACGGAGCTGCTAGCTAGGAGAATAATGTACAGATTCATCATTAATGAAATTTTAAATTAAAACTGCCATCCACGGCGTGTTCTGGAGATCCCGGATTTATTTACCCCGAAGTGTGTTCCATTCCCAGCCCAAAGCACCCGTATCCCCGAGAGAAAGAACTCAAGCTCGAGCGACAGTCGTGGCAACTGTACGTCGGTGGTCGGCTACAGGGCATCGATGTTTAGTTTGTGCGTGTGCGTTTTTCAGTGTTTGTGTATAGGTAGTGGCCTTGCGACGAGCTGATCACCCGCCCAAGGAGTCCTACCGAATGTGTAAGATCTAGAAAACCCGAAATGAACGGAGAAGTTCATGGAGGTAGGCCTAGGCCCACTGGGGCTGTAGTGCCAAGGAAAAAAAAACACTAACGGTAATGAAAACAGAACTCCAACATTTTACAACACGAGCAAGCTGGAACCACAGGAATTCTTTCTCATTTGCATTCGAGAGGCACTGGGTACAAAATTCGACCGAAACATAGATTCTCCTGATAAGATTTTGTGTTTTCCTCACTTCTTTAGATCAGCATAATATCATTAAATTTACCATGACCGTTTTCCTCCACATAATTTCTAACTTAGCATTCGTTAACCAACCTACAATTCGATGCCACATAACATGAGCTACTGAATGTATCGTTAAATAAACCATAAATATACAAATAAAATAAAGATTCCGTATTAGCTACACATAAAATTTATTAACCAAATTGGGCTATGATTCTGTGTGGGAAGAGGGGGTTTATGTTTGGAGACTTCTTGATATAGGCCACTGCAATTATACTGGAAGGCCATCTGTGAGCTATATCAAGTATCATTTCCGTAATATTATTATCTTGTTTTTATATTGATTTTTTTTCTCTCTCTCTCACTCCCGCTGTGGAGCATAGAGCTGATCTCTCAGTTTCATTATCATTTTACAGACGGTAGGATTCCTTGGACGGGTGATCAGCTCGTCGCAAAGCCTCTACCTAAACTCAGGACAATACAAACGCAGAATAAACGCATACACACACCAAATATCCATGCCTTATGTGTGATTCGAACACACGATCCCGGCTTCGAGCGAGCGAAGACAGGGCATATTTTAGACCGCTCGGCTACCGTGACCGGCATCATGATTACTGATAGTAATTATCGTACAGGAAAACGACATTTGTTACAATACGAATATTATCTGTCCCAAATCCTGAAGCTAACCGGAACAGACTGTACACGACAGTGCAGTATTAACCAATTACCAGCAACCACACCATTCCATACTTCACGCGCGTGAAGCAAAACTACGGCTAGTGTAGTTGATAACTGCTATCTAACCAGCTTCACAGTGTAATGTGCGTTATAACACGAACAAGAGTCCAATTAATGCTTAATTTGTAGCAGTAAAACCCGAAGCTAGTGGTTTGCAACCATATGTGTTAAACAGTGCAGACATTCTAGTAAAACCGTTGCAGAGTTAGCATAGGGAACGCTGTTCCAACTGTGAGTCACATATGAAAACTCTAGTGTTAATCCAGTCTTGTGCCGGTCACGGTAGCCGAGCGGTCTAAGGCATGTACTATCTTCGCTCGCTTGGAAACTGAGATCGTGGGTTTGAATCCCACTCAGGGAATGGATGTTTAGTTTGTGTGTGTGCGTTTTTCTGTGTTTGTGTACAGGTAGAGGCCTTGCGACGAGCTGATCACGCGCCCAAGGTGTTCTACCGAATGTGTAAGATCTAGAAAAACCGAAGTGAACGGAGAAGTTCATGGAGGTAGGCCTAGGCCCACTGGGGCTGTAGTGCCAAGGAAAAAGACAGTCTTGTACAAGTGTTATTACAAGTGTTACAGATATTATGATCTGCTAAGCCGGTCACGGTAGCCAAGCCGTCTAAGGCACGCAATGTCTTTGCTCGCTCAGAAGCCTGGATCGTGGGTTCGAATCCCACATAAGGTATGGATGTTTGATGTGTGTATGCATTTATTCTGTGGTTGTGTTTTCCTGTGTTTAGGTAGAGTCCTTGAGACGAGCTGATCACCCGCCCAAGGAGTCCTACCGAATGTCTAAATCTAGTAAACCGAAGTGTAAAGGATAGTTTCATGGAGGTAGGCCAAGGCCCAAATTAGGGCTGTAGCGCCAAAGGGAAGAAATTATGTGTTGGAGCGCCTTAATAAGCTGGAGCTGAGACCCCACGCTTTACTGACCTTGAACCCTTCCTCTCAGTCTAGGTCTGTATTTTCAGGATGTAATTTTATGTCTGTGGCTTCTCTGACAATTCGGTTCGTGCAGCTCCATGTTTTGGCTAGTGCTTCGGTCTCACGGAACCCGATTCTGTGGTCTGATCCAGTGCTACGTTCTGCCACTACGAATACTGGGTTAAGTAACTTAGTGAAGGGTTTAGTCGGATGGGCTACCGCACAGTTTGACTGCACTTTCCTAATGCATAATGCGCCAGTAGGAAGAGGCATCAATTTCACAATCTGGTGTAAATATCAGAGACATGTGATCACTCACTGCACCTACCTTGATCATGGAGACTGAGATCTCCGAAACGCTGCTCTTAATTTCAAAATTGACACGGATGGCCGCCGAAACAATTTTAACACAAAATAAATCACCAAATATAAAATAGTGATCTCGTACTTCATGGCCGTGAGAGGACGTGGTTTCGAAAGATAAAATATATTTCTAAATTCTTGAGGAGAAGTTGAATATTTTGCAGGTCTAACTATTTCAGACCAACGTTATCAGACATAGAGACGGTGTGGGAACAAATGTTGTTTTCCTTTCATGTTTCATCGGTGCCCTTTTTATATTTTCCATTGCTTCTCCTCCTACTCCTTTATTATAATTCCTTCCTTTATCTTCTATTTATACTTTTATCTTCCTTTTCTTCTTTCACCTATTTCTCTACATATCCTTTCATCTCATTTTACTTCATTCTTTAAATTCAAGTTCCTCTGATTCTCCGCCTCTTCCTTCTTTCTTCTTCTAGTCTCTTCCACGTTTCTCTTTCCTTCCTTCTCCTCTTCCTCATTCGTGTTTCTTTTCTCCTTCCTACTTCCCTTACCCACAAAACTGTGTGTTTAGGATCTGATAAGGAGAGGATATTCTTCTCTGTAAATGCCCTCTAAGCATTTATTTAAGTGAAGGCACTCCATATATGAACCAAAATCGGACGTTCTTGAATCTCCAGAATTTTTTTTTGTTCTCTTATTCCCATTTTGGAGCACAGGGCTGATTTCTCAGTTTCTTGATCATTCTACAGACGGTCGGACTCCTTGGACGGGTGATCAGCTCGTGGCAAGGCCTCTACCTAATCACGGGACAACACAACACACAGAAAAACGCACAGACACACCAAACATCCATGACCTGAGTGGGATTCGAACCCACGATCCGGGCTTCTGAGTGAGCGAAGACAGTACATGCCTTAGACCGCTCCGTTACCGTGACCGGCAATTTTCAGAATAGTCATAGTAATAGTTTTAAGACATTTCTGAACTGTGTCCACAATTTCGTTGTAATGGAAACAGGAATCAGTGTTCCATTTTAAACACACGGACTTGTACAGAGAAGTCCAGTAGCGCCAACCACGATAACGGCGAGCATCAAACCTGGAGTGACCCTTCAGCTTACACCGCAAGCTGCGGCGAAATATTCCAATTCCAGCCTGGAATGGCACTGCTCGTTTAAACATGCTGATTCAGCTCTTGTCGACAGCATTTACTGAGTCAGTCATGTTCAAGTAATATCCGCGGACATTCACTCAAAGAACCGTCCCTTGTCACCCCCCTGACCCCTCATACCAACATGTCATATCCGACAAATTCTATTCTCGCCAATATGAAACGAAATTCTAAGGGGAAACATTCAGGATAGAATATCCATGATATTTCACTAACCTCAGACAGCAGAATTATTCCCGAGAAGCTAAGAATTGTCCTCATTTTGTGGA
The DNA here is from genome assembly GCF_002891405.2 of Cryptotermes secundus. Classification (NCBI taxonomy): domain Eukaryota; kingdom Metazoa; phylum Arthropoda; class Insecta; order Blattodea; family Kalotermitidae; genus Cryptotermes; species Cryptotermes secundus. The sequence goes on from NW_019734314.1 coordinate 270,691, forward strand.
AACCGAATATTCGTCACAGTCCTCAAGAAGTGGCCATTTGAATCCAGGTCATAACCTCAGACCTCATGGTCTTTATCCTTGCTTCACGTTTCCAACTAAAATATTTTAAGTTACATACTGTTACGTGTCGGGGGTGTATGCGTGACAAACGTAAGGGGTCCTAATTCGGATGATTGGATTTATTAGCACTTCTGTTACAATTTCTTTTAATTACAATTAATAGAGCGCTATCGCTGATTTACACAATTTACAATTCACCGTCGCACACGCACTATGGTTCTCAGTCTTCACTAGTCGTCTCCTGGCAACGGTTCTCAACACAGGAGATATAAAAGTTTCACTAAATTACTCACTCCCAATATCGATGTGCTATAGCACATGTAACGTCACACACAAAGTCTTCTATTTATTCTTTTGGCCAGACTGCTGCTCCCTTGGAACTTCGGAACTCGAGTGAAGTCCATCTATTCCTCACTCCTCCAACTGCTCGCAAACGACCTTTGTGGTCCCCCACAAACCTACGGAGCGGACCTATAGAAAACAAGTAACACGGTCTCTGTCCACTCTTGTGTGATATGAGTGCCTACGAGGAAGTGTGTTTATCGAGCCGTTGCCTAGACACGCATTGCATAAACCCGCTGTTCTATTGTTGCGTACGTGCATCGGGGGGTGTTCATTGAGCTGTTGCCTGGCAATGCGTTGACATGTCGCAATACTTTTCATTTCCCACATTCATGCTACATATGCCACATGTCCCATTCTCCTTAATTCCACATCTCTAATGCCATCTGTCATGAAAACTCCACTGAATTTATATTTCACATTCGAAATATTCTCAGTAAGTAGAAAGCTGAGGTATGCAACAGACTGAAACAGAAATATGATTGCGTGTTTCATTGTTTCGGCTCGCGGAGACAGATCCTAAGCAATACTGACAGCTGTCCCACAGAGAAAAGCTTATAATGATTAGGCTCGTAATTTTTTATTCCTAAACAAACCCTATTCGGTGACGAACTAAAGGGTGATTAAAGGGGACGGTCAGGCAGAACTCAAAGGAGAGATGTATACAAATTTTTATCGGAACACCTGAAAAGAAAATTCCACATGTGATACTTAAGGCGTAGATGGGACGATAATATTAAGAAGGCTATAACAGAATTTGGATGTGAGTTTTCGGATTGACTCAACTACTTCATGACAAGCTTCAGAAGGCGATTTGTGAACCCGATTATGACCCTACGAGTTCTATAAAAGTTGTGAATTTCTTGAATAGGTGAGTGATTATTGGCATATCAAGAAAGTTGTTTATTTTGGGAGTTATTCAATTAAAAAATTTCATTAAGTGTGAATAATTCAATATTCATTCATTCATTCATCAATGGCTATAGAACCATTTGCTGGGTCTTGGCCCCGCCTTCAGTTCCGCAGTTTTTTAACACAGACGGCAGGACTCCTTGGGCGAGTGACTAATTCAATATACCTACAGTTAATTTAAGAAAACTCCCGTCGAAGAACTGACAATTTTTCTGTAACATCCTCTACCCACCCACGTATCTATCAATCTATCTACCTACATACTTACCTATCTATCTATTTTTTTAATTCGCTTAGTGGGGGGTGGAATCCAGCTGGGTCCACTCGGCACGGGTGATTATGATGATGGAGAATTTGGTGGAATGATGTTTGGCAGGGGAAACCAAAGTACTCGGAGATATCCCGCCTCAGCGCCGCTTTGTTCACCACAAATCCCGCTTCATTTGACCCGAGATCGAACCCGGGTCGCCGCGGTTGGAAGCCAGTGACTAACCGCTTGAGCTAAGCGGCCTCCGTAGTCTAGGGGTAACGTTCCCACCTCATGACTCAAGGTACGCGGGTTCAAACACGGCGGAGGTCGTGGAATTTTTAAGGGCGGAAAAATTCAGGAAACAAGTTCTCCGGGAGGGACTTTAAGCCGTGGGTCCCGTGTCGTAGATTTACG
>NW_019734314.1:273221-313317 GCF_002891405.2 Cryptotermes secundus
GTCGCCGCGGTTGGAAGCCAGTGACTAACCGCTTGAGCTAAGCGGCCTCCGTAGTCTAGGGGTAACGTTCCCACCTCATGACTCAAGGTACGCGGGTTCAAACACGGCGGAGGTCGTGGAATTTTTAAGGGCGGAAAAATTCAGGAAACAAGTTCTCCGGGAGGGACTTTAAGCCGTGGGTCCCGTGTCGTAGATTTACGCACGTAAAAGATCCTCATGTCTCTAGGAGACCTCTGAGCAAAATTAGGTTAAATGTTTCCCGCCCAAGTAGTTTCCAACGCCTCCGGTAGATGGGGAAGTATCGGGTACCACTGCCAGTAGAGGGGCCGAACTCGCTGGCTGAACGGGGCTGATAGCGAGCACCAGTACCGGAAGGGTATGGAGACTGGTAGAATATCAAAGGGGGACGTATAATAGATCAACAGCTGGACGCGGTGCATAATGAATGAATGAATGAATAATGAACCGCTTGAGGTATGACGCGGCTGTATATCTAATTATATTCCTTTGTTCACACTGCTTTATCACTTATACGTAGTATTTGCTTCATCATGTCTCATTACTGCAGTAGATAATTGAGTTGTACCCAGAAACTTACAAATCCACCGTGCAGGCTCGATCGTTAGTAAATTCCACGCCAAATGTGACATCGAGAGCCAGGAAACCACATGCAAATCGTTTGACACTGAAACATATTTCCTTCTGATCGCGGAGAACGAAGGCGCAGTGCAACTGTGACGCCAATAATTTTATTTAGAAACAGCTAATTACTCCATCGGATTCGAATGTGGGAAAATGAAACTATATTCTGCACCTCGCTGACGCTGATATTTACCTCAAAATGGCGCACGTTCGTACGGGATGCGAATCTAATTACACGACATTGAAATCAGCTTCATGAGCTCGCTTCAATTGTAGCTGCTGTTATTTCATGGTCCTAAAATGAAAAGTTGTCCCTGTGGTTAATTAATTAAGCATTATAACTTTATTTTTCCATCACAACACAACAACTAAGAAGTATCAACGTCAATACCCAGCTATGCCTCACTACATGTTTCGGCCGTTAGCGGCCATCATCAGGTGAATACAAATCAACAAACATATACTACTGAACTGTGGTAAAATTAGATACAATGACAAAAATAGTTAATTCTTTTGTGTAAAAATACAACGGTCATTTATATATATAACTGAAGGTTATAANTGCTGATATATAAAACTTCCAATGTTCTATCTATCGTATTATAATCATGGGTAGTATCTAAAATATGTTGTGCAAATTTAGAATTTTGTCCATTATTTTTATATCACGTATGTGTTCTTTGAATCTGATATTAAATGTGCGTCCAGTTTGTCCTATATATTTCAATGGACAGTTAGAACATTGTAGTTGGTAAACCCCACTGAGATTATACAGATCATTTTTGTCATCTTTAATTTCTAATAGACATTTGATATTGTTTTTTGTCTTATATGAGATACCAACTTCAGTGTTCTTGAAAAGTTTTGTGATAGATCTAATTTCTTGGCCAAAATAGGTAAAGGTGGCCCATTTATTTTTTGGCATACTATTTTTAGTGGAGTGTTTTTGTGTTAACTGTATAGTATTTTGTGTATAGTTATTATTATTTAAGATAGTTCTAAAATATTTTCTTCTATATTTTTATTATTTTGTGTAAGAGGATAATGAATTAATCGATTTATAAGAAAATTTATAGCTGCTCTTTTATGTTCAAAAGGGTGACATGAATCGTTATGAATGATTAAGTCGGTAGTTGTAGGTTTTCTGTAGATACCTGTAGATTATTATGAACTTTTTATACAGATAGGTCTAAGAAATTGATCATATTATTTGTCTCTTTTTCAATTGCGAATTTTATGTTGAAATGGATATTGTTGAATTCATATAACATATTTTCGATATTGGTTGTATGGAAATTATATATGATCAAAATATCATCTACGTATCTAAAATAATATATTATATGGTGTCTATAATAATCGTATGTTCGAGGTATTGTATAAATACTTCGGCAAGAATCGCTGAAGCTGGCGCTCCCATAGCAAGACCTTCGTTTTGTTTGAACCATTTTCCATTATGTTCAATAAGCATTAATTAAGCATTAAGCATTAAGCATTACGCCATGAAGACAAATGGGAGAGTGTAGGTATAGTTTAACCTTGGCCCTAGATGGATTGCGAACACTAAGCTTCACGCCTCAGCCGCTTTACCCCTGGGCAAATTCTACCCGGTACCAATTTGAGAGAAGGCTGGGTGAGCTTCAGAATCGGTCTGGACGCTATGAAGAACGGAAAAATATTGCCCCCACTAGAAATCGAACCCCAGCCTTCCAGTCCTTAGCACATCGCTATACCGACCGCTCATCCCGACTCTATGTAACAGCTGCAACTGGTTAATTGTGGTAGAGGCCTTGCGACGAGCTGATCACTCGCCCAAGGAGTCCTACCGAATGTGTATGATCCAGAAAAACCGAAGTGAACGGAGAAGTTCATGGAGGTAGGCCTAGGCACACTGAGGCTGTAGTGCCAATGAAAAAAAAACTGATTAATTGTACCATAGAGCATAATCTTTAAAGAGAAGTTGATGGTTGCTCTGCTAGTCGAGGAATTCCAGCCTCTTATGGAACCCGAAAGTGTACTGCAGTATTGTCATATTCCAGCCATGGCCTAAAATTATGTAAACGGATATGATTTGAGGCAATCTACACACTAATAAATTCAGAAAATGAACAAGATAGACACTTTCTCGTCAACATCGGCTTTATTTTGCTGTTAATGACTTCGCTACATGTTTCGTCCCTTACCTGGGCCATCCTCAAGCGTAAATGAATACTTGGTGTCACTTTCTAAGTTGCGTCATTTGTTCAATATGAATTAGTGAACTATACAGAACAGGACGCATATCATAAGTATCTATATTCTGTGCCACATCGTTGCAGCCTATTTTTTTTCTATTAGCCACTTTAATATTATCCCCAACTACATCTAGTACTCCCAAGTGGTCTCTTCCCTTCGGTGTTTCTGATTAAAATAGTTACAGAAGTGGGAAAAGTGGAACAGGCATTAAAAATATATATAATTTGTTATTCACCTTCCGTCCAATGTTTAGCCACTCTGGTCCGAGACCACTGAAGGACACCCTAACTGTCTTGTTCCTCTGTTTAATACGCACTCCTTAGTTACCGTTTAGCATAGCAATTGCCCGTTACCTATTTCCATGGGACTCGTAAAACGAGGGAACAGCCGCTCTGCAGCACGTGCAAGCAAGGGAGCACCTGAAAAGTGTTTTGAAACAAAACTGTGTCATTTTGGTCGAGTTTCCCTGCAACATTAAATATGCGGGACGCATCGTCGGGCAAACAACGGCAACATATTCCCTAACAAACCGACGGCCAATTCTGCGTCGCGGTCGGGTGAACGGGCGTCGTGACGCGGGTAACGGAGTCTCATTTCACGGCTGTTGGTAACAATACCAAGAAATAATAAAGTCTAAGAGGGAAAGAGGTCAGTGGGATGTAGGTAGCGAATAAGCCAAGCAGAGATTATGTGCTTGGAGTCTGTTCTTTTATGCTTATGGACGGTTCAAAATAACACGTGACAGGAACTTTAATATCCGAACAGAATCCAGCAGCACCAGTTCTCTGGACGAAAAGAACACAGTACGTATTATATTGCGGCGGAATAATCCAGTGCTAAACAACGGCTTGTTAAAACACGTTTCCGGGACAAGATGGAACAGTCAATTGCTGAGCAACGTTCGGTAAAAATTACCTAAAATCCGGAATAATGGAGCTAGATATAGAATTACCCATTTTGCTAGGCAACGGTTCATGCACGTTTCCGAGACAACGCATTCATCAGGAACAGTAAGAGAACCCTTGGAGGCAGTGATCTCGATTCCATTCTCTGGCAGATATAAAAGGGAGCTGATTCTTGTCTTGTCTATGCTGTATATCCTGCTGACTGTGAGTCTAGCAAACGTCAGACCCGCCCTCTCTACAGAGAGAGCGCCCCAGATCAACAAACCTTCAACTGCCTGACAGTAATAAAGATCTGTTTTTTTTTCCTTCAGTGGGGTGGGACTAAGTCCCTTGTACTGCGGCCACTTCTGGCCTATTGTACCAGCCCCAGATGATAGGTGAGGGTGATTGTGCAGCAATTGGTGGAATGAAGATTGGCAGGGGAAACCGAAGTACTAGGAGAAAATCTGCACCAGCGCCACTTTGTCAACAATAAATCCCACATGACAAGATCCGGGCTCGAACCCGGGCCGCCGCGGTGGGAAGGCAGTGACTAATAGTTTGAGCTATGGCGCGGCCAAGATCTGGTATTAAGCCCCAGATGGTAGAGCTGTTGCTATACAACGACCGCGAGATGGGCGGATATACCGGGGCCATTTCTGGGCAACGGTTCTGTAGAAACTTTCCCGTGGCAACAGATACGCCTGCAAAAGTGAAATGGTGTTTTTACGTGGTCCGTGCTGAGATGTTATAGGCAAGGGAAATGGTTAGAGCTTAGTCAGTTCGTAGTCAGTTCTGTACGAGAGTTCCTGAAAACAGGACTTGAACACGGAGATAGAGGATTAGCCATTGTTGGAGCCGTTACCAGGAAACGTTTAGTAACAGATTGAGAACACTAGATTATGTGAACTGTAAAGTGCGAAAATAGCGATAATGTTATACTTATCTGGAGTTACGACCTGTAAGTGTACAATAAATCCGGTCACCAATCAAAACCCCTTTTATAATCGCTCATACACGTGACACTATGGAAGCCCCATCAATAACAACAAATTAAGTATATAATAAAATTTGGTTCCTATTTATTACAATAACTAAATATACAAAACAATTTTTCGGGATTTTAGAGAAGTAAACGCCTGAATGGTGAACTGAGAAGTTCATGGAGGTAGGCCTAGGCCCACTGTGGCTGTAGTGCCAAGGAAAAAAAACGCCTGAATGAAAGCTATGGATTCTATTTCTGTCCTGTGGAGGCCTCGGGACGATTCCCCTTAAATCCGGCCGTGCTCCAAGAATGGGACAAAATGCGATCGGAGCGTGAAAAAACGCCACGTCGATAAATCGGAGGGTATTTTGGGGTACATTTGCTGCAACAATGAAACGGAGATCTGTACAGGCAGCTTCAAATGCTTACCGCATGGTCATGAAATGCGTGTTTAGGGGGAATCTGTTTCAATTTTTTCACTGAATCGACTTCCCAAACTTAAAATTTTTCTTAATTTCCTATAGTCTTCCTGGAAGAGTATCGAGTTTTAACCCCGGATTAGACAGTATAAATTCCTTGCTTGTCTAACCCAATGTTCATTTCCTTTCTCCCTCTTTCCTCAATTATTTCGTTTTTATTTTCCATCTGCATTTTTATTTATAAAGATTTATGCAGGTAGATAGGTAAAGTTGTCCCTGTACTTAACTAATTAAGCACTACGCCACGAAGTATGGCGGAGCGGATGTATAGATCCACATTTTCTTGACCTCGGAACTAGTTGGAGGTGAGTGGTCAGCTTCACGCCCTGGCTGCTTTACCCCCGGGAAAGAGCCCCCTGTACCCATTTGATAGAAAGTTGGGTGGACCCCAGAGCCGGTCTCGATGACATTGAGAGAAAATTCTTGACCCTACGGGACTCGAACTCCGACCCCTCAGTAGTCCATCCCGTATCCGGTCCCTATACCAACTAAGCTATCCCGGATCAACTTATAAAGATTTATAATCTTGAAAAACAAACTTTACAAAGCAGGTAAACAGCTTCCACTTGAAATTTCGTGTTCGTTGTAGGCTCAGCGTTGAGATGTTCCCTTCGTTCACACCAGCTCTACAGGGCAGAAATTTCGGTCTACATATCTGTGAACGGGGGACTGTCACGTAAACCTGACTTCAGCAGTAGCAAGGAAAAAGGCAAACAGAGAGACAAGGAGGACAAAGGTTGCAATTTGGCTTGATTGTCTTCATGACGCTTCGTTTACTGCGTGAGTTCTTATTTCGCATGGGCGATCGATCTGGCGGTCTGGGGCCCGGGTGGGGGAGTCGCTGCTAAAACCTGAGCATCACGGTGGAACAACCGAATTTGGGTTCCGTGTTTTACGGCCCTCAAAAATCGATATTCACGGAAATAAGCGAAACAAACATGAACCTCGAGATATAAGTGAATTTCTCGATTAGTGTAAGTGATACGATGGAAAAATAGCTGCATTAGTGTTGATGTACACAGCTAATCGTTTTATGGCAAAAGACTGTATCATACCGCCAATAAATATCGGTAAAATTGAAGAGAAATTAAATAAAAATATGATCATATTTCAGAAGTGCTAATATCACCATGGGGTAAATGAATAATTAGCGAGAACTGGAGTATTCCTTATGGAATTAGCACTATGTCACTATGTGACAGATTTTGAACCAACTCGGTTTTGTATCCTTGCACTAAAACTATCAAATAACTTTAATTTCAGTTCGATTTAATTGATTTTAAAGAGTATACTTCTTAGGGCCGGTCACGGTAGCCGAGCGGTCTAATGCATGCACTGTCTTCGCTCGCTCGGAAGCCGGGATCGTGGGTTCAATTCCCACTTAGGACATGGATGTTTGTGTGCGTTCTTCTGTGTTTGTGTACAGGTAGAGGCCTTGCGACGATCTGATCACATGCCCAAGGAGTCCTACCGTATGTCTAAGATATAGAAAAATCGAAGTGAACGGAGAAGTTCATGGAGGTAGGCCTAGGCCCACTGGGGCTGTAGCGCCAAGGAAAAAAATACTTCTTAAGGGTTTAATTGATTCATATGTTCATTTCTTGAGCATCTTGACAAATGTCTATATAGACTGTTAAACAGCGAATATGACTATGATCATGTGTCAGTTTAATTTATTTCAAGGCGCATTTTAAAACAAGAGTCTAATTCAACCTTTACTCGGTCTTGGAATTGATGCAAGGTGGTCATTAGCACAAAAATAAAACTGTTAAAATACAGTAGCATAATGTTACAGTAATGGCAAGCAAGAACTTTTAGGAAGTGACTGGTAAAAATTCTTACTTATCAAATAAAGGACTTAATATTAGACAAATAGAACTGTCTTCAAATATAAAACTTAATATTAGGCAAAGAAAATAGCCCGCACAAATTTTTGGGGTCACTGTAACTTACTCCCTCATGATAATCTTACTTAACTATACCTCAGGTTCAGAATTTTGAGAATGTTGAAAATGACATATCATTGCACTTGTACAGCTAGAATTTTCTTAGGGATGTGAGATGTGTCGCTCTGCAGTTCACAGATATTTCTAAAGAACTTACTGACTCCATCTTCATGGTGGATGAGTATTCATTCTGTCTCTTCAAGCTTTTTGCTGACTCAACATAGGGCAGGCCGCACACCGGCATGCATCAAAACATGTAACAGTCAAGACACGATGCCTGCGATATGACGCAAAGAAAGGAGCACACTTGAAACGAATAAGATTATGAAAACCGCCGCACACCGATCTGAGTCATGATGCTGACGAATCACGAATGAAGCAAGACTGTGTCTTTTGTCTCATGTCTTGATGTTTGTCTCGATGAAATTGGTGTGTGGCCGCCCTAAATCTATCTTCAACCCTGAAGATGGAGACATAAAATTTATCCGAAACGTCGGTGAATTTCTACCGGATTATGCGGCGTCACACATATTAGTACTGCCCTAGCCACCGTTGTGAGAACCTCAAATTCGTCATTTTTAAGAATTATTTTTATAGAAACCATTATAAATTCGTTCTCCTTCTCAGATACCGTGAGAAACAGTAATGTATCAGGGGGTACTAGGCACTCGGCGTTAACTGTCTTGCAAAGATAAATCCAATATGGCGGACACTGTTTGCAGTAAGACCGAACTAGACCACATAAACTACAAAACACAAATCCCTCTTCCCCCCCAAACCCCACCCCCCACAATCTCCAGAGATAGCACCACCCTGTGTGACCATTACATCCACCCTGTGAACATGCTAATGTGCTGTGTGGTTACGGCAGATAAGAGTCGCGTTGCCTTCGAGATGGTCAGCTCGGAATATATCAACAGCAAAGAGGATCTAGTCGCGGTTTTCTTGGCTACGAAAGCTTACAGCCCTAGAGGAAGGAAATGCAATAGCTTGACCATAATTTGTTGTCATGAAAATGGGAGGACATGAAGCGTGGTCTCCGTGCATATACCTGAAGCTGAAAATAACGCAAAACTGATTTACGAAACGCGAAATGTAAATACAAATGCGACAGTTTTACTTCGCGTGTTTCTTGACAGAATATCGGAGACTCTTTCCGAAGGCCCATGGCGCCAGTTAGCATGATTCATTTCTCAAGGAACTCAATCATATCTCTGTCCTTCTCTTTACATTCACATGTACATAAACAAATACTTGCTCTGACGTCATGACCATACCTCCAACACAATTCTGTATTGTTAGTTACATTATGGACTGCCATGAGTCGTGAGAGAGGTACCTATTAATCACGTGTTAGGGTTGTTGCGTGGCTTATAAGACGGGACCTCGATTGCATGATTGGATTAATTGCATTCATGCAGTTCAGGACTACAGGCAATTACAGAGCTATCGCTATTCTACACAACTTCAGTTCACCGTTACATACACACACTATGGTTCTCAATCTTTACTAGTCGTATCCTGGCAACGGATTTATAACTGTCTCACTGTAATTTCAATTCACATATGAAGTCTTTTGTTCACAGCTTAATTCATTTCTTGACATTTCTTCTCAGTCACCTTCGACTGACATCTCCAGGACTCGACCAAATTCTCGACAATAAATTAATTATTCTTCAACTGAACTCTCTCTATTTCTGACAATTGTTTCTTAACTGAGTCTTTCTATATAACCACTCATCATGGACCACACAGAAAGTACAGCCTCTCTTGTTAAGGTGACGTGCTTATTGACCCGTTGCCCATCAATTGACGTTCTAATGTTGCGCGCGATTACTTCCGCGGGAATGTCTTTATCGAGTCGTTGCCTAGCAATGGGTATATATGTCACATTATGTTTCATTCGGCACTGAAGACTCTCAATCTTTGCCGAAAACCAATACAGTAATTCAGTGGTAAATACACCAAGAACAAGCGACCCTTCAGTACTGACCTTTTCCGAGTAAAAATTTCCATTATGATGGTGTACACAGGCCCATACTGGGGTGCAGTAGAGCCAGTTGATCCAGGTCCCTGGCCTACAAGGGGCCCGAACATAATCGACATTTTATTTAAAAATACAATAAGAAAGTTGGGATTCGTTGCGCTGACCACGCAACACCCTCTATCCACTAAAACTTCGCCGATAAGCGGCAGCCGCTCGGTCGGTATAGTTCGCTTGCGGGTTAAAGCCACGGAATTTGTTGATTTTAATAAGGAAGCAAGACTGTAGGAATTACGTTTAATTTTATTCCTCAATTATTATTCTTGGGCTTTCATCAATATTCGTTTGCATTTTTTAGATGACAGATTTTCAGGTTGTTTGAAGTATTTATTAAATATGTACAAATATTTATGACTTTCCAATTAGACTATAGACCCAAATTTGTGACTAGCCCGGGCTCCATCTGACGTTTCTCAGGCCATCTGTGTGCATATTCAGTTGAACCGATGTAAAGGTCATAAGTGGAAAAACTAGCGGGAGATAGGGACTGTGCATTTCGAAGTTTCTGTCAATTTGTTGCGTTTGGGACTACCCAGAATACAAAACGTCTCAGTTTATTGATGACCTGCTGGCAGTTGATGAAAATGGAAAGGTGAGATACTTTTTACGAAGCTTGTTTTCTATAAATAAGTTCTGATAACATTTTTTATCTAGAAAAGATCAGCACAACTTCATTCTACAAAGCTTAGTACTTTAGCATAAATTCAGCTCTCTCTCCAAAACCTTTCAGGCAATCTAGGTTAGACATATTTTACTAATTTTGTTTTAAAAAGAGTCCCGTTTAAATTCCAGCTGGTTTCATGGGAAGTAGTAATATATAAAATTTATAGCCGGTCTTTCGCTGTGTCTACTATATTCCCCTGCATGAATTGAGGACAATGTTACCAGTGAAGTGCACTTGTTGTCCTAGGCGTTATAATAAGGCGGTTGCTATGCAGAACAAGGGGGCGTGTTGCAAGTTATAGACCACAGCCAGCAGATGCCTGATGCAAGGGATGGGCTTTGAGAATACAATTCTCCTGACATATAATATTAACCTTCTAAAGCTCAATGGTTACTATATGTACCACCTACTTAAACTAAAAGTTTGCTTGCCCACAGACTGTATCTTTCCTACCGTTCTCATAACAAACAGCGATTGCGTCCCTAAACAGCATTAACCGGTCTATTTTTATAGGGGAATCGAAACGTGTTTCCTGTGAGGTATGAACTGGATTCTTATATATATAATTTAGAAGGAAATACGGTCATTAGTCCCGTGGGACTTGAGCCCGAGAATGACAGTACTGACGAGCCCAGCAGCAATTGAAAACGACAGATCAGTCCTTTCGTCAGAGAGTGGGCCCCACATCAGCAAACCAACAAATGTCTGACAGCAACAAAAACGAAAAATAGTTTAGGGCCCTAGATGGGGCTTGACACTAAGTCAGACTGACCGACTGACCGTCGGTCGTAACATATCATTGACTTTGACAAATTGATTGGCAGTAACTTTGACTAAATCATCAAATTGTTATCTATGGATTCCAAACGTGCATTTTCCTTACTCTGTTCCACTGACGTCACTTGCACTACCCGCTATGTTCTGTTTACAAGAAAGATTGCAGAACTTAAAACCATGGGTCTGTACATATTTTCCCTTCACCATAGCAAGGAAATGTTGAGCGTTAAAATATTACATGAACGTAAGATCGGTAGTAGGTCACAGACGAGAGAGAAATATTTTGCTTCCGTGTATCGTGTCTATTATGGGGCTACTGATAATATATTGATGTGGATATGTGAATAAAAAGGAGTCGATTTGTGATTGACTTTTTTGTGCTTTTTATTCGAGGGATATGGAATTAGAAATCGGTCTCGGTGACTCATAACGATAACATGTAGGACTGCAAAGGAATACGGCGGAGAGCAGAAGTTAGGAATATTGAATCTTATGTAACAAAAAAGACGGATGTTACAGTATTCCATTACACAATTAAAATAAACAGCAGCAGCTTCTTAACTTGTACTCTTCTCCAAGTATAATTAGAATGATCAAGTCAAGGAGGATGAGGTTGGCAGGGCATGTAGAACGAATGGTGAAGAGGAATACATAGAGGATATTGGTGGGAAAGTCAGAAGGAAAGAGACCACTGGGCAGACAAAGGCGTATGTGGGTGGAAAATATTAAAATGGATCTTAGAGAGATAGGATGGTATCGATTGGATTGATCTGGCTCAGGATAGGGACCAGTTCAGGGCTCTTGTGAACACGGTAATGAACCTTCGGGTTCCATAAAATGCTGGGAAATTCTTGAGCAGCTGCAGATTTGGCTTCTCCTCAAGAAGGGCTCAGCTCCATAAGTAAGTAAGTATGAGTTCAAACGTGAAATCTTAAATTTTCAGTTTGAGTGTTATTGCATCTTTTAAAGTTGTAGCGACTATATATTGTGAAATTGACAGGAAAACCATTCATATACAGAGAAAATAATGGATACTTGCGCCTACGGGTCTACTGCATTATAACTTGGTCACCATCTTGCAGGAGGCGCTAATGTGCACGCGTGATAAGCCCTACCTGAATTACGTCAGCACGCGACAATTGAAGCATCCCTGAAACACAACACAGCACAGATGTTACATCATGGTGTGGAGGGGGGGTCGGGGTGGGGGGATTGAGTAACTCGAAATTGCAATTACCCGGATGTGTAGTGTTACCGTACTGAAGGAAAGGTTCCTGCTCGGGGTTGAGTGCGGTGTGGGCTTTTAGCAATCCTCGTCTCATTTCATTTGGAATGAGATGCGTGTTGCGTCGTCATATTATAAGGCGTATTATTAAAACGGGCTGGTACAGCTTTTACACCTCTTCATAGCTGCCGTTGCAGAATGTCATATAGTAGATTAAAGTACACAAAACTATAATTTTACACGCTGTTTTGTCTGGATGTGACACAAATTGAAGGCATATGGAACATCGAATGTTGAGAAGAATATCTGGAACTAAGGAAGGCGGGAAAAATTACAGAATTATAAATGAATAATTTCAAAAACTTCAAAAGAAGATACAGATTTTGGATCAGAAATGCAGCTGGGGATAATATTAAAATGAAAATTAAAAATAAAAGGATGTGAGAATATTGTCACGTGAGGGAGTGTGACTACAGACGGGGTTTGAATTGATAATTGGATTTATTGACCACTTACTGAAAGTAACTGCAAGTAACTATAGTGCTATCGTTAATTCATACACTCATCTTCTCACTATAGCACATACACGCTCTTCTCAGTTTGTTTCCACTAGCCGATTCCTGGTAACGGATACTAAAAATGATTTCTGCTTACGTCTTTACTAGCTGGCGAATGTCTCACAACTGACACCCAGGCTTGCCTCACCCTCACACCGACTTCCTATTCTTCTGACTGACTAAATTAAACTAATTGCAGCTCCAAACATGTTGCGCTTATAACATCTAGACACGGACCGCACAGAAAACACATATCTTCATTGTTGTAGTTCATTCGCTGTCCTGGTAATATGTTTGTTTGCGAAGCTGTTGCTCAGAAACGGTTCTTGTATATTTGCTTATGTCGCGGTCGTTGCCCAGCAACGGATGAACATTATAGAATATATTGAGTTCATTTTGCGAGAGAAGAGACTCAGTGTCTGGCTCTTGTGGACATCAAAAATTATGGTTCCATGAAAGGAAGAATTTTTTGATAAGCTAAATTACTATCAGCTTTCCACAAGGAACCTATGGAGTTAGTTACATTTCATATTACGTCCTGTAAATTTTATTCTTGTTCAGGAAGTGGAATCAGTTACTAATTACTTTGTTATCTCCCTTCCAATTATCATCAATTGACGTGACTTTTTTTTCATACGAGATGCAAAAGAATTCACACTCTACATACTAAAGTTAAAGTTAATTATCGTTCTAGCATGAGGGAACATAACCACAAAAAGACGCGTCTTCCACGTCAACGCACAACTCGTTTCAATACACAAGAGCTATGGCGATATATATATTCTTGACAGAACCGATCCACAGAAGTTTGCCTGAAGTCAGTCTTCTTCACTACATGTTATTAGCAACTTCATCAGTTCGTGTGCAGTTTAGGAATGCTGCATTAATTGCAAAAATTATTTTGCATGACATAAGAATTTGGGAAAATAGAATTGTGGCCTGAAAGTACTTTGGACTTAGAAATTTACTGCAAATCTCAGGACGAAACAAATAACACGTTCTCCCGATAGATACAAACTGTATGGCTTGAGAATGAAATTAAAATATTGTGGCGCATAAAATATTTGCTAGGCAACGGCCGCGGAACAGACAACAGAAAGACATCCGTTGCTAAGGAATAACTCAGTGGACACGTTCCCGATGCAATGGACACGCGCGCAAGAATACAGGTATTGTTGAGAATCGGATTTTTCTACGTGGTCCATGCCGAGATGTTTTTAGTTCAGTTACCATGCAACATTTCAGGATGATAAACTTACTGACGATAATTCCAGTCTCACCTCAGTAATTCGCGTGTCTGCAGTGTTGTCAGCAATAACTGTGGATGGCTCCCAACAGGAAAGCGCTCATACTACTTTTCGTGAAAACTTGTCAAATGGTCCAGAAGCTAATAGGGAGAAACAGACACACACATAGAGACAAGATGGCTTCCTCATAAGCCTTTTTTCCTTAAGGAAGTAAAGAAGACTAGAAGAGTGTAATGAAAGAGCAGGAAAATAGATAGGATGGAGAGAAGACGTAGACAAGAGAAGAAATAAAATAAAGGGATTGAAACAAAGAAAAATCACAAGTGAAGAATAAACAAAGATAGATTAAAGAAAGAAATTTGCAGATAATTAGAAAATAGAAGAAGATAAGAAGGCTTACTTACTTACTTATGGAGTTGAGCCCTTCTTGAGAAGCCGTCAGTTGTGCAGCTATTTAAGAATTTCCCAGCAGTCTGTGGAACCCGAAGGTTCATTACAGTGTTCATAAGATCCCTCTACTGGTCCCTATCCTGAACCAGATCAATCCAATCCAACCCATCCTACCTCTCTAAGATCCATTTTAAAATTGTCCACCCACCTACGCCTTGGTCTCTCCAGTGGTCTCTTTCCTTCTTGCCAATATCCTATATGCATTCCTCCTCCCACATTCGTGCTAAATGCCTTGCCAACCTCGAAGATATGAAGGCTACAAAAGAAGAATAAAGACTATAGAGAATTCGGAGCTTGTCCTTGTACACTGATACGAAACTACTGGTAGCCAAGCTGCGACCGAAATTCAGATATGCAGCGTGCAAGCCAACGAATAAATCAACCTGGGATACAAGGCCCGGTGATATTAACTGCAGCTCGCGTGGAAGGATGGCGCCACCGGTAGTTTCGAGTAAAATTATTTCACGGTTTTCAACTATCCAGCAGGAAGCATCGTGACAGGGATGTCCAGCTTTGCACACGTTTTAATCTATATTCCGAGGTTCCCATCTTATTTGATTAAAATTTCCGAGGTTGACACTGGAACGATGATAAAATTTTTACAAAGCCACAGACCGCACAACAACCTGAAAAAAAGAAAACCACACCCTACATTTCATTAATATGATCTTACATTTGCAACTCAGCACTCTGTATGAGTGACTGTGGACGGGGTTATGGATGTATTTATTGAACACTTTAACACAAGACTTGTGTAATTCCACTTAATTATAGAGCCATTAATAATTTCCACAAATTTAACAAATCACTAGCGCACACGCTAAGTATTTCCAGCCCGCAGTGTCTTCACTAGTAGTTGCCTGGTAACGACTTCTAACAATGTCTATTCCTTTGCTTCCGGACTTAAGTCTTCTCTGAATGGCGGCTCTCTTCTAACTGCCAATAATTACAACTGAATAGCTCTCAGGCTGGCGGCCATTTCGCACCAGCCTCCTAGTTTTCTCTTCAACGCCTGCCTTTAAAGCCACGCCAGCTCAGTCGATCTCGGGTCCGAGTCATGTGGGACTCGTGATCATATTTTACTGTATCATATTCGAGACTTCCCTTTTCGTCGCTTTCTACGACTCGCAGGGCTACGGTGGAGGTATTCGACCCCGCCTCAACACGAGAATCTAACACTCACTTATTAAGCTCTAAACCTCGTCTCGCTTATAACCCCATCGACACGGACTATACAGAAAACACAGCTCTCCTCTTTTGTTGTGTCCGAATTCGCTGTTGCAGAGATGTGTTCGCCGCGCTGCTGCTATGCAACGGTTGTGGCGAGGACTACAGAAAACACCGTTCCTATTTTGACGTACAATTTTGCATTCGTGTCTGTTGTTGCGAGAACGTGTTTACAGCGCCGTTGCCTAGAAACGGCTCTGGTATATTTGCTTATTTCATGGTCGTTGCATAGCAACGGCTCTACAATATATTCAGCGACGCGTTTTGAATGGTTCTGGATCTTGAAGTTTCACATTAACAGAAGATTACAGATTGGGATTTTAAGAACATAGCGCGGTAATTTTCAAGAAGATGAAAACTGCGTAGAGAAAAGCTTCATAATTTTTACTCTTCATAAAACGTTATTAGAGTGGTCAAATAAAGGTGAATATCAATGGAGCGGCATATGGAACTCATGAATGAAAAGAGAAATGCATATAGAATTTTAGTAGGAAAGCCTGAAGACAGGAAAATATATATCTGAGCATTATGACGCCTGTGAGAAAAAAGATGAAAAATTTCTGCGACTTATTCTCATTCTTGGGACTCCTGTTTTTTTTTTCGCCATTCAAAAGAGTGTCACATGATATGTAGCCTTGAAGAAAATGAGGCTTTCAAAATTACACATCTCATAAAACGAGATAAAATGCATTCATAAGGAAACTGAGTGTGAATGGCAACTCGTCCCGTTGTGCGTAGCGACTGAGAGCAGTGAACTCTAGAACTGAGAGATGTGCGTACATTGAACGTACCTTTGATTGCACTATGACACTCAGGATAATCATCATTCATCATTACGTATAATCAGCTCTGTATTAACAGACACTCTGATATTATTCATAACGACATGAAATGACTTGCGTTTTAACGTGTCAAAGACGTAAAACTAGAACAGACGACATAAATTTTTAGTTTTCCGCGGTGGTAGTTGTTCAAATAGTAGTTTTCCTGATTCCTACACCGTGTAGTCTTGTAGACGGGTAACAAAGTTTCGGAGAAATTTGTCCTTCCACCTTTAGGGTTGAAATATGTAGGTTCAAAACTTGAGCTGGTTATACACGTGTATGGGCAGAATCCCAGGGTTGCGGGTATGTCCTAGAGAGGACATTTCCAGGTAGATGGAACGGCAGAGACAGTCCAATGCCTTGGCCTCCACGTTCACCACTGGATTTTTTCCTGTGGGGTTATGTCAAGATCAGTGTGTTCCGGTCACCAGTTAACGGACTTGATGACCTGAAGACCTGTATCAGGACGGTTATTCCAGCGGACATGCTCCACAGAACATGGCAAGAGCTCGAATGTCGTCTGGACGTTCTCCGTGATACCAAGGGAGCCCATATCGAGGTCTACTGAGGTCAGTAAAAAACTTCCAGAGTTTCTCTATGATCTGCCGCAAACCGCATGTGGCTAGCTCAATTTGTTTACGCGCCACAATTTTTCAAATCCCGACGGGACTTTGTGGACACACTGTACTATTAACTTACTGTTATTACGAATAATATTTATAATATAATTACGTAATAATATTTATGACGCATAGAGAATAATAATGTCACTATTGCAACTTGGTACATAACACTAATTTAATATCTCTTCCTTTGAAATATAAAATAAGAACGCGACGTCGAAACGTGTTCAGCCCACTATAGCACAAAATGAAGAGTTGTAAGAAGAGGTAGCAGAACACTGACTAAATAGCGAACTTATAGCCCTGAACTAACCCCATCTCAACTCGGTAAGACCCGTCCTCTTCCTTAAGTTTCTTTCTTTAGTCGAGACACGGACCAGTCTCCTTTCTTGCGACCTTCCACGTCATAGGCGCCATTTAATATAAAGAAGCAATTCTGGTACTGCAAGTAACACACGCATCCCACGTCACGCTGAAGATGAGAGAGAGTGGATCTATAAATCAGTAAAGTAGGTTTCCTTAATACCTGGCTCATTACAATTTAAGTCTATCAAGATTAGGTATTTAACACATGGCATTCAGTTTCCAGAAAACCGAGTTTTGAATCACAGTTGTATAACATTTGAACCAAAGTTGAGAAAACGTCAATGTCAAATACTAAGACAGCTCTTAGGCCGCGCCATAGCTCAAGCGGTTAGTCGCTGGCTTCCCACAGGGGCGGCCCGGGTTCGAGCCATGGTCTGGTAAAGTGGGATTTTTGGTGGACAAAGTGGCGCTGGGGTAGATTTTCTCTGAGTACTTCGGTTTCCCCTGTCAATCTTCATTCCACCAATTGCTCCACAATCACCCTCACCTGTCATATGGGGCTGGTACAATAGGGCAGAAGTGGCCGCAGTACAAGGGACTTAGTCCCACCCCACTAGCAATAAAAGAAAGATAGGTCTTTGTTTAATCAGATTATTTAATATTGTGTCTGACTTTGTCCTTATGACGGCTACGTAGACGTTGCCTAGCAACGACATGGGGATCCATATACAGACATACACACAGACTGATGGGAGGGTTTTATGAAGTACGATGTTGAGCTGGGCTCAGGTGTCATGATATACACACAAAGTTTCATAAAGCTGTTTTAGGCATTCAAAAGTTGTAGGGGTGATACACAGGCAGCATGTTTATTGCATAAGCCTACTTTTATTTCTTTTCGAAATAAGGTAAAGAAGCTAATAAAAATTATATTTGGCAAACATATGAGATATTATATATGACACAAACTCCGTCCTAAGTACAACAATTTATTGTAGTTCTTTCGTCTTGTTGCACTTAGGACGGAGTTTGTGTCATACATTGTGTAGAGTGTAACAGGATGCTTAAATATAATATTATATGAGATATTAGTTTTTAAGCATCGTTTTTCATATATATGAAATACTATTCTTTCTTATAAATATGAGCACTTAGACATGTTCATATTATACAGTTGTTTAACATATATTTCTTATTATCCCTACTTATTTGTGGTCCAGATTTTGAGCTTAACGTATAAAAATATTATTAGGGATTCCGCAAACATTTTTCGAATGTTGGAGGTTTCCGAGGCCAAATTAAATCGTCAAACATTGCGCCAGTTCAACCTACTCGATCCGTTGCGTCATGTTTGCGGCCTACAAACCAATTACAAATAATACTGAAATCTGTGTGTTGTGACACCCCTGCAGTTACGTGTGCGCGCGTGCAGTATAACAAGTAGCGACGCTTTCTGCACGACACGCGCAGACAGCTGAAAAAAGACCCAGCTGATAGAAAGAAGATATGTTTCGACGCAGGAAGAGAAGAAACGCATGAGTTACAGAATTCAATTTCCTGACCTTTGATGACGTATGACCCAGTGCGACGTGACGCACGAAACTAATATGATGTATACAAACTGGTTGTTTTGTGCTCAAATTGAATCACACAGAACATTCTAAATATGGAATCTAAACAGAATATGGCAAATCGGAAATCTGGGGAGAATGACTTGGTTACACAACACGTCATGGAAATGGGAATACAAAAAAATGTGTCATTAATTAAAGTGAGACTTCTTGGGCAGCATGACAACTCTCCACGCAACTGACTCACGTTGGATTCAGCGTTACAGACACAAATATATTTATTTCTATTGCTGTCATACTCCTGACAACTCACGTAGTTGAAAGAATGTAGCATTCGAGTGGGATTCGAACCCACGATCCTAGTGCTTGAGTGGGCTAAGGCTTTTAGTGCCTTACATAGCGCGGCCACTGTGATCGGATATTTTTTAATTTGTGTGAATTTAATGAATTATAAAAACATATTCCAAGTCATTATTTTTTTTCCAATGGCACTACAGCCCCAGTGGGCCTAGGCCTAACTCCATGAACTTCTCCGTTCACTTCGGTTTTTCTAGATCTTAGACATACGGTAGGACTCCTTGGGCGGGTGATCAGCTCGTCGCAAGGCGTCTACCTGTACACAAACACAGAAAAACGCACATAAACATCCATGCCCTTAGTGGGATTCGAACCCAAAATCCCGGCTTCCGAGTGAGCGAAGACAGTGCACGCCTTAGACCGCTCGGCTACCGTGACCGGCAAGTCATTATTTTGATTAATAATTTTCTTACTTTAAACACGATACATTTCTTCATTGTAAATTTACTTTACGATATATTGGACGTTGCGGAATAGCTGGAGAGTTGCGATATATTATTTAATTTTCCAACATAACTTCATTTCATATACACTCCGTAAACATTCCGACTGGAGTGGAGTTCAATTGCGGAAGCAAGGTCAAGTCGACTCCTAATTTATTGGCACACTTCAAGCAATATAGCAGCGCTTTGTTCTGGAAAATATGAAATTAAAGGAAAGGAAACACAGACACAGAGAAAACAAGGTGATCTCATGGCGCTACTTGATACGACACGGATCTCATAGAAAAAGATATGAGTAGANAAAATCGTAGGTTCCTTCCGAGTAGACCCTCAACATCACTTTTCCTCATACCACGGGTCATAGCAAGTCCTGTGTAGGACTCGAGATTATCACAGAGTTCTATCTTCTGGGTCATAACGCGACGTAGTCCACCGAAAGTCTATATTTCGGAGGAATATATCGCCTCCATCTTCAGGGTCGAAGAATAAGTCGAGCAAGAGACCTGAGAGAAGTAGACAGCAAGCAAAGAACCTTGCTGCCTGCTTCACACTAGTCTCTTCTTTGGCTTATTCTTCAAATTCTTCAAACTGTTCCTTCGAAACGTCGGTGGACTTTAAATGCACTACACGGTGTTATATTCCATAAGACATAACCCTTCAAAGTGTGTTCTGTCTTTATAATCATCGCATCGCAAACTGAGAGCTACTTAAACTCCTTCAAGCGAATGAATCTACAGGAGAACAGAGAAATCGAGCCGAAATTTTATATTTTGATTATGATTTCTGAACAGCCTCACTCCTAATTTATTGGCACACTTCAAGCAATATAGCAGCGCTTTGTTCTGGAAAATATGAAATTAAAGGAAAGGAAACACAGACACAGAGAAAACAAGGTGATCTCATGGCGCTACTTGATACGACACGGATCTCATAGAAAAAGATATGAGTAGACACAGACACACAGACAGCAAGGTCAACTCATAAGCAGCTTAACAAAAATTAAGGGGGACACAGAGAGAGATGGAGATACACAAACGGATACAGAAACAGAAAAATTGTCTCATAAGCCTCATTTTTTTTTCTTTTCTTTTTCAAAATAAGAAATAAAAAAATGGTAAGATGATAATCAATGTCAAATTGAAATTTATATACAGTAGAACTTGGTTATAACGTCATCAAAGGGACCTAAAAATACTGTCGTTATAAACGAATGTCGTTGTAACCGAAATGGGCACTTCCACAGTAGCCTTATGTTAGTCACGTAAAAATCTACCAAAAACCGAGTTAAAATGTTGCATTTTTTAGTGAAATATATAGTTAAGTACAGACTAACGTAACATTAACGTGGAATTGCCCAAATGTGTAATATCAAAGACATATTACAGCGCTTTTCACTGACAATACACACCGCACTAATACTGTATATTAAAGGTAGGCCTACTCACCAAATTACAGTAGATTACATCAATTGTTGTGCCTTACTGTACCTAGATACGAGTACAGTAATCAGTTATCTTCATCTGTTTCCTGTTACTTGCCCAATACACACTTTCTAAATTACGTTCAATGTCCATATCAGAGAAATTCAGGAATGAAAATGACGTTACATACGAGGTTGATGCATTTGTGCATGTCGTACTAAGCAAGGTATAAAAACAGTTGCTTTATGAGGAATTAGTTCGTACCATTGAATGTTTGACGCAATAGACAAGGTGTCGCAGAAACCGATGTTGCTATAACCAAGTTTTACTGTAATTTTCTAACGGGTCAAAATTTTGTCGAGTTTTCTAATATGTAAATCGCTAAATGTTACACAAATATTATTGCTACATAATTAAATCATAAGTGCTGTGTGATATTGTGGTAACACAGTGCTCCAATAATGTGCCATTCTAGCTGGTAGCTGGTAGCTGATTTGCTAACAATAGTCTCTATCATTACAAATCGTAATTTTCATTAAAAATGTGCATCTCTGACACCATCTTGAAAAGTTTATTTTGTATCTTTTCTGTATTGAATGTTTCCCTTCTACTCGTTTGTTTAGAGATGTGAGTAAATTAATCTCCTATTAGATCATCATATTTAAAGAATTACCTGGTAAAATGTAAGATACTTATCAAACTTCACACCAGCGCAGCCAAACATATAGAATTTCTAAGCATAAATTTACGGTCCAAAAGCCAGGACGTTTCTCGTAATTTTAAATGTAATTTCTGATGCTCTGTTTTGATGTGTTTCTGCCATGTCAGTTTTTGGTCGAGATATAATCCCAAGTATTTTACTTCGGTTTGGACTGGGCCGTAAAGCTTAGCTATCAATAGAAAACAAACTTCTACTATATAAGTGTATAAAAACCCACATGGACATATGGTATACAGCTATGGGACTGTACAAAACCATTAAACACGAAAATAATTCAAAGATTTCAATCCAAATTCTTGCGCTCAGAAACTAAAGCACCTTGGTATGTCTCCAACTTTACTATTCAAAATGATCTGCAAATCCCATTTGTCATAGAAGAAATACAGTACATAGATTCTCAACACTCCGCCATTAACTACGTACTCGGACACAATAACGGACTTACTTACTCACTCACTCACTGATGGAGCTGAGCCCTTCTGGAAGAGCTGCCAATTCTGCAGCTACTCAAGAATTTCCTAGCATTTTATGGAACCCGAAGGTTCATTAACGTGTTCACAAGAGCCCTCCACTGGTCCCAATCCTGAGCCAGACCAATCCAATCCATAGCATCCCATTCTATCTCTCTAAGATCAATTTTAATATTGTCCACCCACATACGCCTTGGTCTTCCCAGTGGTCTTTTTCCTTCTGGCTTTCCCACTAATGTCGTATACGCATTCCTCTTCCCCCCATTCGTGCCACATGCCCTACCCACCTCATCTTCCTTGACTTGATCATTCAAATTATACTTGGAGAAGAGTACAAGTTCTGAAACTGTTTCTTTGTGTTCATTTTCG
Organism: Cryptotermes secundus; assembly: GCF_002891405.2. Lineage (NCBI taxonomy): Eukaryota > Metazoa > Arthropoda > Insecta > Blattodea > Kalotermitidae > Cryptotermes > Cryptotermes secundus. The sequence goes on from NW_019734314.1 coordinate 295,689, forward strand.
TAACAAAGTAATTTTTTACGGTGGGGAGTTTTTAGCCGCACGCCCAACCCCCAAGCTTGAGGGCCACCCCTTGTCGGCTGNTCTGTTTTGATGTGTTTTGATGTGTGTTTTGATGTCAGTTTTTGGTCGAGATATAATCCCAAGTATTTTACTTCGGTTTGGACTGGGCCGTAAAGCTTAGCTATCAATAGAAAACAAACTTCTACTATATAAGTGTATAAAAACCCACATGGACATATGGTATACAGCTATGGGACTGTACAAAACCATTAAACACGAAAATAATTCAAAGATTTCAATCCAAATTCTTGCGCTCAGAAACTAAAGCACCTTGGTATGTCTCCAACTTTACTATTCAAAATGATCTGCAAATCCCATTTGTCATAGAAGAAATACAGTACATAGATTCTCAACACTCCGCCATTAACTACGTACTCGGACACAATAACGGACTTACTTACTCACTCACTCATGGAGCTGAGCCCTTCTGGAAGAGCTGCCAATTCTGCAGCTACTCAAGAATTTCCTAGCATTTTATGGAACCCGAAGGTTCATTAACGTGTTCACAAGAGCCCTCCACTGGTCCCAATCCTGAGCCAGACCAATCCAATCCATACCATCCCATTCTATCTCTCTAAGATCAATTTTAATATTGTCCACCCACATACGCCTTGGTCTTCCCAGTGGTCTTTTTCCTTCTGGCTTTCCCACTAATGTCGTATACGCATTCCTCTTCCCCCCATTCGTGCCACATGCCCTACCCACCTCATCTTCCTTGACTTGATCATTCAAATTATACTTGGAGAAGAGTACAAGTTATGAAGTTGTTTCTTTGTGTTCATTTTCGTAACAAAGTAATTTTTTACGGTGGGGAGTTGTTAGCCGCACGCCCAACCCCCAAGCTTGAGGGCCACCTCTTGTCGGCTGTCCGCGACTGCTTATTCAATATATCCGCAGCTTCCCTCCAAAACTGGAAGGTTTTCTCCTCCATCCGCAACCTGAGGACGCGCCATGCGGTGGTGACAGTTGAAATTAGCAACCCACCAAATGTAAGGAGAAGATTGAGGAGACAGTGGCCGTCTGACCTACCACAACCCGAGGTAGCTCCATAGCTCAAGCGGTTAGTCGCTGGCTTTCCACCGCGGCGGCCTGGGTTCGATCCCGGGTCTGGTCAAGTGGGACGGGTTTTCTCCGAGTACTTCGGTTTCCACTGCCAATCTTCATTCCACCAAGTTCTCCATCATCATAATCACCCGAGGTAGGGTACAATAGGCCAATCAGTGGCCGCCGTGCCGAGTGGAACCAGTTGGACTCCACCCCTCACTAGGCGAATTTAATTTTAAATTTTACCACAACCCGAAGACGAGGAAGATTAAAACTATCACCATTGCCCTACAGGGCCTGTCAGAGTATCATCAGTGGATGACTTCTCTTCTCAAGACACATGCTTAGAACAGATTTACTCATTACTCCATATTACCGAGGACAGACTGTAAATACGCTACTAATTAAATAAGAATAGCATACACTTAAGAAAATGGCTACGTCATTGCTCATCAGAGAAGCAGCACAAAATGTCGGAAAATTTTCAGCTTCCTCATTCAGCAACGCCGTGATTAGAGTTAATGTCAAATTATTCTCATACATTTGTCCTGAGGACAAAGTTTACCTATTTCACTAACCCAACAAATCATCTATTTGCTCTGTATTGATCATCACTAATTTGTCCGAAACAATTTGGAACAAAGGATGGAATCTGCTGCCATCTGGCGAGCGTATTACCTAATTAGTCTTCAAACAAGTATTCCTTTCAGAAACTGTGTAACCAAAGAGTCCACGCATGCGCAAAAAATACGTTCAACAGATCAAATGTTATGTGTTCCATTTGCTAACTAAACCATCTCTTTTGAGACTACGTTACATAAAACAACCTTTTGTTGCAAAATCAACTACTGATGGGAAAAGTACTGCGAATTCTTTGTTCGGTCATTTGTTAATTTACGTCCCTTTCGTTCAATCTATGATTGCCTTCAGCCGCGTTTATGATATAATATACAGGGATCAGATACAAAAAAGCGTGATAAATCGTGAGACACAAATGCATTTATGAATAAAATATTAAATTTGTTTTTTAAATAATTCTGATAGGATGAACATAGAAATTGTAGTAAAGTGAGCGTTAGACCTCGCAAGCCATTCTTCTAGCAATAATATCTCCTGAAACTATTTTGAATAACTGATCAATTCTTTACAAAATATGTACACAATTTAAATCAAATTAATTTTGGATGTCATATTTACTGAAGCTACTCTGTGACCAAAGGACTATGAACTGCTTATAAAAGAATCCCACCATATTTTTATGAAGTATACAAGTATACTAATCAGTGGGACTTACTTACTTTATTACTCATGGAGCTGAGCCCTTCTTGAGGAGCCACCAATTCTGCAGCTACTCAAGAATTTCCCAGCATTCAATGGAACCCAAAGGTTCATTACCGTGTTCACAAGAGCCCTCCACTGGTCCCTATCCTGAACCAGACCAATGCAATCCAAACCATCCCATCCTATCTCTCTAAGATCCATTTCAATATTGTCCACCCTCCTATGCCTTAGTCTTCCCAGTGGTCTCTTTCCTTCTGGCTTTCCCACCATTATCCTATATGCATTCCCCTTCTCCCCATTCGTGCTACATTCCTGACCACCTCATTCTCCTTGACTTCATAATTAACCGAGGCTTTGTGCACATTTTCGTAACACGTTTATTTTTACGGCGAAGAGTTAGCCCCACGCTCAACCCCCTAGTTGGAGGAGAACACCTTGCCGGCTGTCCACGACTGCTTATTCAATATATTCGCAGCTTCCTTCCATATAACATAATATATAATTATTGGGACACCAATCTAAACCGCTCAATATATTTAAGCACTTTGTACGTGAATCAAAATATTATTTGTAGGCATGTTGTTAAAAATATAAAGTAAATAATACCTTTATTTCATATATCTTAACGATTAGGAGATATGACGTAATTAACGTAACCTTCTGGTTAACAGGCTTAGTGAACTTCTTTTCATATGATTAACTTCCTGTGTTAGGTACTGGCAAGTTCATAAATTTCTTCAATTATTTGTATACACATTTCTATTGTTTTCCGTCGTTTTATTTAGGACTGCGATTTTATTTATCGCATATTTTTAGGTGTCATGCGGCTAATATAATATGAATATAGTGTGACGTGGATGGCGCAACGGGAAGTAGGCGTCACGTGAACTCTGCGGTCTCGCGAGTGACGTCACATACCCCAACCCCTTCCATTATTACGCAACGCTCGGTAAACACTCCTTCGCCTCCCGCGGTGACGTAACAACACTTCCCACTGTGACGCAACAGGGGACTAGGCTGGTAACACGAGACAACAGAGAACGGTATAAAAAGCCGGCTGAGCAGTATGTGAGCAGAGTGTGTGATCAGGAGTGACACAGTGTCGATCGGGAAGTCGCCGAGAGCAGGAGAAGTAATTGTGATACTGCAGATGGCAGTATTTGTAATTGTGAATTGTGTAAGTGTACGAGCGAATGTGGAATAAATTCGCTACATCCAAGACGGCGTAAAGTTGTTTGTCGCGTGACATACACCCAACACGTGACAATAGTTTCCCCAATATGTTCTTAAAATTAAATTAACTTTATCCCTTGGACTTAACCTGACTTACATAAACATGGAGCAGAGGAAGAGATCGAAACGAATGTTCTGGAATTTAATTTAATTTCACTTTTCCTTGGATTCTCTATTGCTTCCTGGAAACAATTCCACAGTATTTTATGCAGGCACATTTGTATATATTTTTAACTTAAACCTGACCGAAAGGCCAAAACAACAGACAAGAACGTTTAGTTATAATTATTATTTTTACTATAGGTCAGTCTGTGTAGCGACGGGCTACGGGCTGGAAGCTTGGGTTCGATTCCCTGAAGAGGCAAGAGATTTTTCTGTACTACCCAGCGTCCAGATTTACTCTGCGGCCCACTCAGCCTCCTATTCAAAGTGTGCAGGTGGCTCTTTCACCAGAGTTAAAGTGGCCGAGGCGTGAAGTTGACCGCCCCAAACCAGTGAAGAGGTTAAATATTCTGGAGTCCTACTTCCGCTCCCCCATACGCCTTCACGGTGTGGCGCTTTATTATTTTGTCATAGGGACAACTTTATATTTACCTTTCCTATCAGCGAAATTTATAAGTTAACTTTCACTCTTTTCCAAGTATAATTGGAATGATGAAGTCAAGAAGGATGAGGCTGGCGGGGCATGTAGCACGAATGGGGAAGAAGAGGAATGCATATAGATATTGCTGGGAAAGTCAGATGGAAAGAGACCACTGAGAAGGCCAAGGCGTAGGTTGGTGGACAATATTAAAATGGATCTTAGAGAGATAGGATGGGATAGTATGGATTCCATTGATCTTGCTCAGAATAGAGACCAGTGGAGGGCTCTTGTGAACACTGTAATGAACCTTAAAAGTAAAGTAAAAAAGTAAAGCTATCCCTGTAACAGGCCGTGAAGGCCCATAGGGTTGTGAGACGTCGAGGATCCCACATTATCTAGACAATCAGCTCACAGATGGCGGTAAGGTTGTAAGCCTTACGCACCGGCCGCGCTTTACTCCCAAGGAAAATTATTATTTAATTAATTCCTGGTACTCATTTCTGTTAGAGGCTAGGTCGAACCCAGGGCCATAGTGCGACTGGAAGGATTAGGTCAATTGAAAAAAACTCCAGTGACCTCAACAAGACTTGGACCCGCGACCTTCCGGTTGTAGCATAGCCCCCTTAACCAGCTACGCTACCGCGTGCCCCCGGTAATGAAACTTAGGGTACCATAAAATGTTGGGAAGTTCTTGAATAGCTGCAGAATTGGCGGTTCCTCAAGAAGGGTTCAGCTCCATCCGTAAGTAAATAAGTATATTTCACTGCATTTTAACATTAATGCTATTATAGAAAGATGAAAAACTCTTTAAAGTGACGCAAAGTTAAAGAAGAGTAAAATGCAGTAAACCGAACATTACTAAGATAAGAGAATCGCTGTGTGCTGTAGGGGAATCACAAAACAGGAACAGCATAAATAAACTGGCCTGCGCGTTTCTTTTATTTGCGCTTATATTATTGAAACATGCAACAGCGTTTAACAACTCTTTACAGACTGCATGAAACACATCCTCTCCCACTGCAAAATGATAAAATGAAAATTTTTTTCTACTAGCTATTCGCCTTCCACTCCTTTCAGTGAGACAATAAAATAAAAATCGATTTTGAGTGGCTGTGCTCTCGACAAACAATACACCCATTGGCATTGTCTTCCCCGCCTCACACTGTAGACCTCTTGGGGTTGGTAGGACGGGGGATCAGCTGTCACTCATGAACAGTCAAATCCCCCACCAAAATGCGCTCCAAAACATTTGAAAGGAATAAAATGTAAAGTTGTCGCTGTGCTTAACTAATTATATACTACGCCATGAAGGCGTATGGGGGAGTGGATGTATAGATCCACATTTTCTTGACCTTAACACTTGTTGGAGTTGAGTGGTCAGCTTCACGCCCTGGCCGCTTTACCTCTGAGGAAATAACCCCCGTTACCGATTGTAAAGGAGGCTGGGTGGGCCCCAAAACCGGTCTGAACGACGTGGAAAAGAGAAAATTCTTGCCCTTAACAGGACTCGAACTCCAACTCCTCGGTCTTCCATCCCGTATCCAGTCGCTATACCGATTACGCTATCTCGGCTCCCTTTTGGAAGGTATAAACGATTGGAAAACTTTGTACGTAACTTCATAAAATAGTGATTATATCACCAAAACCTGACGGCAAGCATACGACATCTGTTGAACCTATCACTTGTCAAACATAGCCTCACATGCAAACTTGTGTAAAAAATTTTAAATTCACGTCAAATTTTAAGATTTTAACCCAATTCTGCATATCAGACGGTGAATAAGAAATGACAGGTGACGTGCAACAGGATGCTGCAGTACAACATCAGTCTTGAACGTACTCGGATTTCGATGAATGTTCCTCAGTTCCTATCTCGCCAGTGCAATGTCTGCGCTTCCCATAGCCACGATGCTGACAGTAGGTGGAGTATATAGTGACATCGGATGAAATGACGAATAATCAATGATAAAAGAAGTGGAAAGAAGTCGTGGCCGAAATGAGGGAGTGAGGAAAACCAGGAATAACATCAGGCGGTATATCCGCTGTCCAAGTATAACTAATTTTAAAAATATTTTAAATAAAAATTCAAATGAACAGAATAATTCTTGAGAATGTAAGATTTGAGGCTTTCAAGGCGGTGACTATGAAGAANTATGGCACGTGAAGGTTCATTGCCTTGTTAGAAAAATCCGCTTCTGGACCAGGGTGTGCTATACTGAAATCTTTGTGTCTGTCTTCCGAGCAGATCCCGGAATGAGAACGAATCGCGGTGTCAGCATTCGCTTGGGACGGATATGAATGCCGCCGGATACAGAAACGAATTACGCCCAAGGCACAAGGATATTGCTTTTCTGATATCATGTTAAAAAGAAATTAATTAAAACAAAACTTTCACACGTTCATAACATACTTAAGTATGTATATAAAGAGACACATAGACGTTTCGGAGGTACATATCACCTCCATCTTCAGGGTCAAAGAGCAAGCCAAGCAAGGAACTAGAGCGATAGCAGATGGCAAGCAGAGTTAGAACAGGTAAGGGAGGCCGCGAATCATGATAGGATTTCAACGTTGTGGTTGATATTGTTGGATGACCTCTCTAGGAGAAGAAGGGTCCTGATCTCCACAAACTCAGTGAGGTCCTTCTTCAAATTTCTGTAGGCTTGGTCCTACAGAACCGCTGCAAATTTCTGATTATATTCAGCGGTACTGAAGACCACGGCAGCATGTTCCTGTCAGCAGAAAGGATTATAAGTTCCCATTGGCTTTTAGGGTCAAGCAGAACACCGTTTGCTGCCTGCGTCATGCTGGTTTCTTGCTTGGTTTGCTCTTCGATCCTGAAGGTGGAGGTGACAGGTTCCTCTGAAACGTCGGATAATAGTCAGCGGAATACACGGCGTTATATCACAGAACACAGAACCGTTCATGGTCAGGGCTCAAGTCGAACGGAGACACGAGGACATATTCCTGTGCAGACAGCCACAGGTTCGACAGCTGTTGTGACGGACTGTTTGACAGGAAGCACTAAGAGGTAATGTGGATATATTCAGAGGCCCTCTGTCATGATTACCGAATGGAGGCGCCATATTTACTTCCATACAGAGAGTTCCAGACTTGGCGGGAATGAAGGAGCGATGGACGGGGATGATGTCATGAGAGCACAACAGATTCAAGTGCCAACTTTTGGAAGGTTAAAGTGTGCTCCAGGGACGGTACCCCGGCACAGGGACAGGGACAAGTTGGGGGAAACGTTGTGGTCACCTGACACTCAGCCAAGATCACAGATCACGAGTGGACTGTGGGGTGATTGCGTCATGTTCGTATACGTGTTAGGAGACAGGGCAGGCTCTGGAGATCCGCCTAATGCCTCGCCCTTGACGTGGTTGGAGGGCTCATGTGTCTTTTTATCTGAATGTTTGTCAGAGTGACCAGACCAACGGCAGTCAGGAAGCGTCAGATATTTGTGACGGCAGATGTTTGGGTTCAAGGAGAGAAGACGTGGAACAACAGGTGACAAGACTTGAGAACATTTAATTGCTTAGTGTCTCCTTAACAAAGCTCGAGAAGTTTAAAGACGTGTGCTGCTTTACACCAGTACAATCGTCATGTCAAAATGCAGCATCGTCGTGGTTTTATTGTAATTCGAGCTTAAACCTGTTCTGGCTTCCCGAAATGTCCCTAGTTCGCCCACTCCTTATGGGCGGGAGAGTTCAACAATAAATATTGCAACGTGGATAAACACAGCGTTGCTAGGCAACTGACAGCGAAACGCCTCGCGACCGAATACACGCAACGTAACAATGTGAGTGCAGCGTTTCTTGTGGAATCCGTGCCGCGACCGCTGCTATGCAATCGGTCTGTAAACATGTTCCAAAAATATAGGCTGTTTTCTGTGTGGTCCGCGAGAGGCCTATGTAAGAGGGTTCAATGCACCGTTCGCAGGCTTGCCCGTGTGGAAGCGGGGTCGAATACTTCCATCGTGACGCTGCGAGTCGTAGGAAGCGACGAAAAGAGAAGTCTCAAATTTGAGACGGTAATGTATGGTCTCGAGTACCAAGGGATTCGGACCCGAGAAATACTGTGCTGGCAAGGACCAGCAGCATATACAAAAGACAGACCCGTCCTCTCGTCAGAGAGGGCGGCCACAAAGAACAAAACCGTAACTGTCAAACAGTAATAAACATCTGGTCATGAGCCCCAGGTGGGTGCTCGACACCAAGACTTACTGACTGACTAACCGTAAATCGCAATGTGACTTTAACTTTGATCGCAAGGAGGGTTTTGCTGTTAGACAACTCCAGCGCGGTCTCAGCTTAATGGAGACCTGGTGTGAGCGCTGGAATATTAAAATTAATGAAGATAACACTCGGGGGGGTGGGTCTTCTTCTCTCCTAGCCGTCGACCGCCTCAGTCTTGTCTTCCTCTAAATGGACGAAATATTCCATTTGTAAATAGTGCAAAATATCTAGGTGTAATCTTCGATAAGAGAGTTACAGGGAGATTGCATATAGAAATGATCGAAGCCAAGGCCAGAACATTCATTAGAGTATATTCCCTATTCAAAAGTGAGCGATTGAGCGCTAACATTAAACTGACCCTCCACAAAGCTCTCATTAGATCTGTAATGCCTTATGCTAGTCCCGCCTGGGAGTTTTCGGCAGACACCCACCTAGTGAAATTGCAGCGCCTGCAAAACAAGGCTCTCCGCACGATTGGCAATTTTCCAAGGCGCACACCGGTCCGCGATTTGCACATAGCATTCAAAATCCCGTACGTATATGATTATATAACAAAATTATGCAAGCAACAAGCAGAAGCCATACAAAATCATGCTAATGAGAATGTTCGCAACATCGAACAAGGCGAAGCCCGACACAGAAAGTACAAGTATAAGAAGCTTAAACTTGGCGGCGGTCAGGCCGTTCAAGTGACTAGACTGCCGTGGTAGCGAATACTGCTAGCAATAGGGCATAGTCCGCTGTACTGAGCCTGGATTGACAGAGGCCTTGTATATATTGTACATACTTGATATTAAGCCTCAATTGTAAATACGTGTACATAGTGACAATGGACTAATACTATCGACTATGACTGACAAATGACAGACCCGACCTCTCGTCAGAGAGGACATGGAGAGTACAGACTGACTAACCCTGAGTCGCAATATGACTTTGAGTTGACAGACGAGTTACTTGAAGTCTAGCAGTCGCCGAGAACACGTGACCGAGAGCAGCGAGAGTTGTGATAGTGACGAAGAAGCTTCTAGAGGACATTGTTACAGATAATAATTGGGAAACTGAATTGTGTAAGTGTAAAAGCGAGGCCTAATAAACATTTACCAAATCCGAGACCTGCTTGAAGCCATCTGTCGCGTTACATATGCAACACGTGACAATATTATAGAAGTTTACTGCGTGGTTGTCCCTTCAAGCATCGACAATCCTGCACTACTGACAATGAGCTTCTGAGGCATCTGAGAAGTGAGAGAGCGTATTCAGACACGCTTAAACATGCTGAAGGGTGACAACACTGAAGAGGATGGCGGATAAGTATCTAAAGTTAATTTGTTTGGGTAAGAATTGTAGTAGGTCTATGTAACGGTGAAACAATAACTGAAATAAAAATTATTACAGGGATCAATTAAAGAGGTTGTATCCACGCAGCGGCTCATCTGTAGGGTTTCAATATTAATGAAATTGAAAGTGCGCTAGTTCTTCAGGAAAGGACATATGTTTTTTTTACACAACCTTCCCTTGCTCATACAATAAAGTAAGTAAGTAAAGGTATCCTTTTAACTCGCTGAACTAAACCCGGTCGGTCGAGTGATATAGCCTCGGAGAGGATCATATAGAAAACACCGCTTCGAAACGTTCTATTGTTGCGTCCAGCAGCTGACGCACGGGCAGAGCACACCGCTTCCCAGTTAGTCCATTGATGCGTGTCAGGATTATGTTACCTATCAACGGGCGTTGTTTACAGAGTCATTACTTGGCAACGAGTCTACATGCTAAAATAAATTTATTATTTAAGTTGATAAATATTTCAAATGTATATAATCTCTTTTCACTAATATATTTGTCTCGGCAAGTTAGAACCTGGATTTTAACAAAAAATATTTGCGAACATTTTCGAAGTTGATCTAGTTACTCTCCTCTGGGCATGCGGTATGTCATTCGTTATGAACACTTTGATTTACTTGCGTCTGGTTATATTTACATTTAAATTTTATGTATATCTATGAAAACAAAACACAGTAACATGGGTGTGTGACATAATCATGTGAATACATCCACCTTAACGGCGCCATGCCTGAATGTAGACCGTTGCAGCAAATTGGAAACTCGCCAGACATCCTTGCTGGCTCGATGTTCCGGCATTCAAACAACTTGGCCTGAATTTATGTGAACTGGGGCCAGTAACTCCACCGGGGTGGAGGGCTGGTTTGGGTTTTGTGGATGTAGAGGGATGGGGGTGAGGCTGGAAACACAAGCCTGGCGCAACGACCGTCATTCTGGAAGAAGGAGAGGTTACAACGAATATATGACGTCATGGGGCACAGTTAAATTGCGTGCGTGTGATGGGAATTGGGTAATCCATGCATGTCTTAACAACACCTTCCGTTTTATGGGAGTGTGAATTGTTGTAGCCGGCCGCTTCCGCCACCCCAGACAGTAAATTCTAAATAGAAACTGCTGTAACTAGGGTTCCCGGTTAGGACATGTTTCGTGGTTGCAATTGATAGGCAAATTAAAATGTTCAGAACACTGAGGTAACAGTGTAAACAAATCCATTACGAATCAAACGCCCCCATCTGTGTCTGTCCGTGTTCGTTACAAAATGACGGTCATCATGAAATCATTGTCAGTAAATTCCAAACTTGAATTTCAGTAAACTTTGTCGAATATTATACTTTCGAACTACTTCAATTAACAACCACTCTCTGATTACTTTTAAGATATTATTAATTAATGTGTGAGCCAGGGTAGCGCAGTCGGTATAGCGACTGTCTAGGGGCTGAACGACCGAGGGGTCGGAGTTCGAGTCCCTGTAGGGTCAGAATTTTCTCCTCTCCATATCTTCCAGCCCGGCTGTGGGGCCCACCCAACCTCCTATCCAGTGGGGACCGGGAGCTCTTTACGTGGGGAGTAAAGCGGCCGGGGCGTGAAGCTGACCACTCACCTCCAGTTAGTGCCGAGGTTAAGAAAATGTGGATCTATACATCCACTCTCCCACGTTCCTTCATGAAGTAGTGTTTAATTAGTTAGATACAGGGACAACTTTAACTTTATTAATTAATGTTTGAGTTTATTTAAATGTGTAAAAGTAAAGATATCAATGTGTCCAATTAATTAATTAAACACCACGCCATGACGATTTACGAGTACAAAGGAGCGGATGTGCAACTCCAGTACTTCGCCTAGGCACTGGATGCAAGAAAGTGATCAGCTTAACGTCCCCATTGCTTTACCTCGCGAAAACAGCAATTGGCACACACTGTACAGGAGGTTGTGTGGGCCCCAGAATCGGTCAGGTGGCTGTAGAGAAGAGAAACATCTTGTGCCCTTACCGGGCACGTAATGTCAAGATTTTCATCTCGGTGCATACTACCATTTTAGCCTGGTGCCGCGCCATAGCTCAAGCGGTTAGTCGCTGGCTTCCCACCGCGACGGCCCAGGTTCGATCCCGGGTCTGGTCAAGTGGGATTTGTGGTGGAGAAAGTGGCGCTGGGCAGGTTTCCTCCGAGTATTTCGGTTTCCCCTGCCAATCTTCATTCCACCAATTGCTCCCCAGTCACGATCACCTATCATCTGGAGCTGGTACAATAGGCCAGAAGTGGCCGCAGTACAAGGGACTTAGTCCCATCCCACTAGCAATAAAAAAATTAACTTTTTGGCTTCAATTTTGATCAAAATATCTCGAATAAATCGAGTAGAAAGTTGAGGGTGTTTAACCCCTCATAAGCTCCTTAATATAATGTGATTTTATGGTAAAAATATAAAAAAACGCAACAAAAATGCGAATGAAGTCGAAATCCGCAGCGAAAGTAGATAATTATTTCTCGATGTCGACTTAATTCGAATGCCGCACTGTACGATTATAGATTCTTCTTCGACTTTAGTAAAAAACGTTGTAGCAACTGGGTCAAACACAGATGTACAGACCGACATTTTGTGCACGGAAATGTAAACAACATTTTAATAAAATATTACTGTTATATTGCTAGGCGAAGAATGTTAACAAGTTAGCGTGAAGACAAACTCTTGATAAGTAGTCAGTTGCTTGGTTACTCAACAATAGAGGAGGCTGTGTTTTCTGTGTCGTCCGTTCCGTGCAGCAGTGGAAACAGCGGGGTTATGCAGCCCGTTGCCAGCAACGCCTCTGTAAACACGGTTCAATCTCAACAATAGAGAAGCTTCTGCGCAGTCCGTGCCGAAGGCTTATAATAGAAGTATATGCAACGACAAACAAGTCAATCGTAAGCTGGAGGCCCGAATTTGGACCAGGAGTACAGAAGAATACAGGAGGTCCGCCTGTGAGGATCTAAAATTGTGATTTGAAGATTTTATTTATATGTAATATTTGGAGTGATTTGAAGCTCTAGTTCTTGTACTGTAAATGCATTAGCAGGGGGGACTAGTGTGTGTGTGTAAGAGTGAATTATGGAGTATGTGTAAATCAGCGATAATGAGAGGCTGCAACCAAAGTACTAATAAAGTAAATCATCCGAAATAGAACCCGTCATTCTCGTCGGCCAACATGTCAACCAAAACTGTTTTCACAGTAACTGCTACATCATCTTAAAGGAAAGCTTGTTATGCGCATTGCGGCTAGTGGAATATTAAATCTGATCGATTGTATTGGGTTCCAATTTTTTAGATAGGCGGTACTGAGACATCAGTAGTTATCGAACGGTAGTATTCATAATGCAATGGACATGTGAAGTTCCCGGACAAAGTGGCGCCAACCTCCAGATATTAACAGTCATATTTTATATGAGATGGACTCCACCGTGAGGCGTAGGCTACAGACGACTTGGACTTCTAGAAACTTATTTGTAATGGATAACACATCGATACTTCAAAATGTCGGTTCACAGTGACTACTGCTTATCTTCGTTATAAAGTTCATAAAAATGTATGAAACTTTTCGTACATTACTGGAGAAAATAAGAAGAAATATTTTGTCTCTCTAGTTTCTGCCGTTTCTCCGTTCCTGACGAACTTAACAGGAACGTTATAGTCCATGAAGTGATCTCTGTGCCTTGTGACTGTGATAAATAGTACAAAATGTGGCAGCGGAAATACATTACCAAACAACTGTCATAATAAATGATAAATTTAATTGTTATTTAAGTATAATCTGCTTTAAGAACCATCGTGGCGAGAAATACAAATTTTCGATAGATTTATATAAAACTAAACGTAACAGCCGGTCACGGTAACCGAGCGGTCTAAGGCATATACTGTCTTCTCTCACTCGGTAACTGGCACCGTGGGTTCGAATTCCGCAAAAGGTATGGATATTTGGTGTGTGTGTGTGTGTATGTGCTTATTCTGTGTTTCTCTTGTCCTGTGTTTAGGTAGAGTCCTTGCGACGAGCTGATCACTCGTCAAAGGAGCCCTACAGTCTGTAAAAATGACCAATAAAACTGAGAAATCAGCCCTGTGCTCCACAGTGGGAGTGAAGAGGGAGAGAGAACGTAATAACTTTGTGGTATGGATTCTCCCATACGTACATTCAACTTCCCAATGCACATCTTTATATCTTTACTGTTTTTCCGTCTCAACACAACTATCAAAATCTCATTTATATTTATTGTGTATATTGAGTTTACTGATTTAATGGTATGGCAGTGAGCTATATGTTTCGGCATATAAAGCCATCATTAGGCGGTATACACTAACAAATGTTCTCAAACTATTGAATTACGTTTTATATGAGTTCATATATTACAATATAACAACTATTTCTAATGTATCTGACTTTACACATAGTTAATATATTCAGAAATTCGTTAGAATTAATACTATTCTCGTAAATATATTAAAACTGGAATAAAAGTTTTATATTAAATGGGTGCCTATAGATGTATGTACATAAAGGCGTATATAAGAAAATAGAACAATATAAATTAACACAACAGGATGCTCTCCTCGAAGATGTTACATCTTTAGGTTACGGACCTTGTCACCATGGAATTAAGTATAAGCGAATTCAAAATCTTTACAATCCACTTCTTGCAGATTTCCGCGTAGAAGCAAGGGAAACCACTTGCAGCAAACACGTCGTTGATAACGTATATACACCAGTCTGCATCTATTTGACGTAGTGGCACATATACCAGTGAGGCACGATTATTTACCGCGCCGAGCCCGATTTTGGAGATGGATGAGAGCTCTGAAACGTAAGTTTTTAACTCAAAATTGACATTCCTGACCGCTCGAGAATCCCTTACTATATACACATTCACTGTGAAACTTCAAATCGTACATATTATATGGAAAATGTTGTACGGTAGCAGTTAATTTTAAGTTGTTTATGTAATTATTCTATTATTTGTATCTACAGGTGATATGGGTAAATCAGAACAGACTTAAACGAATTAAATAGTCAACTAATATTACAATTTTAGATAGGAATTACAGAAATAAGAACATCTACATTTTATCTGACAGCCAGGCTGCACTTAAAGCGCTTGACACACCAGACCAACTCAAAATTGGTCTGGTATTGCCACCAAACCCTCATGGAACTGGCCAAACATAACAGGGTACAACTGATATGGGTGCTGGGGCATGAGGGTATTGCTGGAAACGAAACAGCAGATCAATTGGCTAAGATTGGAGCTGAACATCCGTTCATAGGACCTGAACCAGCCTGTGGCATCTCTATAGGAGTTGCCAGACAGGCAATCAGGAACTGGACAAATATGAATCACAAGAAATACTGGGGGTCCTTGACTGGACTCAAGCAAGCAAAGGGACTCATACGAAGATCCTCTGCTGAGGAGCGAAGGAACTGTTGAAGTTAAACAGGAACCAGCTACGATGGGTGGTGGGACTACTTTCAGGACACTGTCACCTCAAATGACACCTCTTCAAACTGGGACTAAGTGATAGTCCCACTTCTGAGAGGTGTCAAGAAGAATATGAAACGGCCACACACGTCCTGTGTGAATGTGAGGCCTTACCTTATTTAAGACTACGTCACTTGGGTCATTTGAAGCGCAGAATTTCTGAGGGGGGTAACCAAAAGGGGAAGCACAATAGACCACTGTAGGTCGCGGTGCAAGGGCCGAGAGGGCCCACCCTTCATTCATTCATTCAATATTACAATTAATAAGAGGAAATACTTATAGAATCAATCATCATTTATTCAAAATCATTACTGAAAGTATTCGACTGCTGAAATGACTACAGTCTGCGGGTAACCCACGCTTTTTACGACGATTTCAGTATTTCAGGATATAGAGCGTCAAGTGGCAGGATGAACTGGAAGGGATTAGAATGGAAGTGGATGTTGCCTAATTAATCTAAAATCCAAATATTTGCAGGCAAGACTGAAGAAAAAAGTAAAACCCTCAGGATGGGTGGTGTCACGGGAGAAATTCGAACTGAGATCCTTCTAAGTACAAGTTTAGAGCATCACATTTCGTAAACCTGTTCGGTCTGTTCGTTTAAAAAATTTCTTATTTATTTATTTATTTTTTTTTTAGTTTCTCGGTGTAGGGTGAGACTGAGACCACTTGGTACGTCGGCCACTAACTGGCATATTGTACCAGCGCCGGACNTCAGCCCCATATGATAGGTGATGATGAGTGTGGAGCAGTCGGTGGAACGAAAATTGGTAGGGAAATAGAAATACTCTGAAAAAACACTTTGTCCACCACAAATTCNGTAGATGATGAGAGTAGGGCATTCGGTGGAACGAAAATTGGCAGGGGAAATAGAAATACTCTGAAAAAACACTTTGTCCACCACAAATTCCATGACTTAACCTTAGCTCGTACCCGGGCTGCCGCGGTGGGAAGCCGATGACTAACCCCCTGAGCTATGGCACGGCCTAGTAAACTTCTGAAATCCTACCAGTACTGCCAACATAAGAGTTATATCTCTTGAGAATTTTAACCATCACGTGGTACCATGAAAACAAGATTTTCTGTCGCTGTGAGCCGCGTTCGAAGTCTCGTATAATACAATTATAATTTTTCCACACATTGAAATTGTTTTCGTGATCATCCATGCTTGAATAGAAAGAGACAGAAGTATGTAAGGCAAATTAGTGCTGGGGGATTTTCAATTAATATTTTACATCCATGCTCAGTCACAATTCCATTATACTTTTCAATGACTATCATTATCGGCACTGGAGCCATCACGAAAAAAACCAGCTTTTCCTTTCAACTGGATATAAAAAGGCCAACTCATCAATGTTCCTCTCTATATATAAGCTATGATCTCCCTATTTCAATTATTTTGCAGGCCACACGTACATTGTGCATAGCAGACAAAGGTGTGACTACAAAAAGCTGGAACAAACGCCTTTTTTTTATAACTATAGATATATACCTATATACATAATGTCTACTAAATTGAAACTTCCATTACTCTGCATGAAACATCAAAAGACATAAAACAACAATGTGGTATAAATCGATTCATTACATTCCCTGGCTCATATGTACGGTTGAGCAGGGTGCTATATGGCTAGCCTATTACTGCATGCATCAAGAGACGAAACATTTGAGCATCGCCACGCGTCATAGGGAATAAACTAATAACGTTTGTACAAAGCAAACCTGGCTTGGCAGGCTAGTTGAGTAAACTAGGCTTAAATAATGGATGTGGTCATGTGGAAAGCTAACTTGGAAACGTGTCAGCCTGTTTTGGATTTATTACCCATAACCATAATGTCAAAACACCCACCAAACTTTAATACTATTTCCTTTACAGGTCACTGAAAAGTATTGCCTAATGTGGTACACACCTTTCATAGAAATGTTAATTAAAATGCTATGATGTGTTAGAAGTACTAACGGCTGATTACTACTCTAAACTTAATCTCTTCTATGATGTATGACTAGTTCATAAAACTTGCAGCAAAAACCTTTACTCTATGACATAATTCCTTGAACACAGCATGTGATGAAGAATGCAGTCTTCTGGGATTTGGCACCGTGTATATGTGGTGTTAACCGACGTTTCGGAGGAACCGCCGTGAAAGCCTCAAATCTTACACAGCATGTGATGGTTTGGCAGATTTGAAAGGATTCATTTGCGTTCTGAAATTTACGTTTTATAATTCTTTTAAATGAGCTTTATAATTTCCTACGCATTTTATTCTCAATGAGAACAATAAATTTCTACACACGAACATATAGAAAAATTATTCATATTGTGACATGTTGAGCTCTGAATGACGCCCCTC
>NW_019734314.1:313940-356023 GCF_002891405.2 Cryptotermes secundus
TACATAGGGAGCAGCGAAGGCTATTCACAGTCAGTTGTACTGAGTCAGTCAGTGAGTCCTGGAGCTACCGCCGAGTTAGCCAGCAACTAGTCAGTTGTATTCTGGCATTTGGAGTGTACTAATTGTGATATTGCAGATAGCAGTAACCGTAAATCTGTAATTTGGGTGATTGTAAGTGCGAATGTGAAATAAAATTCGCTACATCGAATACATCGAGAATTTATTTGTCGCGATATACGCCCGATACGCGACAATATCACTATTAAAACTAAGTACTGATGAGAGAAGATTTATATTGTAGCATATAGACACTTTGCTAGGCAATGACAGCGAAATGAGCAACGAGACAACGGCCACTGCTATGCAACAGCTTCGTAAATACGAAACAGTACTGAAGCTGTTGGTAGGCAGAGGCCTGCGCTCAACAGTGATAGTACAGTTGAAGCTAGTCTTTTCTATGTACCGCTCCGACCGACCGAGTTGAGCTCAGTTAGTGCAGTGCAGTGGAATAGAGCGAGTTGGTTGGTGAATTAGTTAGAGGACTGTTGCCGTGAAGCTGGTAGAAGAGGCACGATGACAGTTCGGGAATCCAGAGGAAGGGAACGTCCGCCGTTAGAAACCGTTACCAGACAACGACTGATGAAGAAACATCATATTTAAAAGACTTAGTACGTGCTCTAGATAATTGCAGAGTGTGTGAATTAACAACGGCGTTGTAGTTACATGTAGTTACGATCTGTAAGTGTTCAGTAATCCCAATTACCACTATAGCCACTCTATCATGTGACAATATCAACGGAAATGCGTCTAGTGAGTGGCTGTGTAAAAGAGATGGATTTAAGAAAGAACAACAATTTCTAAATGTAACATAATTTGTAGAATACGAAATAAATTGAGAAGAACAAGGTAACAGGAAAAGGTCTGATATGATTCAAAAAAGAGAAACACTTTAAAATATCAACGTAACGAAGAAAAAGATATAATTATAAAACAATGCAAAGTCTGTGTTTTGTAATATCCGTAACAGGTCTCTCAGTCGTTCTAATAATGAAAAGGGCAACGTAATGGCTCAGTCGGTATAGAGGCAGGTTACATGATCGGAGTTCGATTTCCAGCAGGGCAAGAGACTTCTCTCGACTCCACAGCGTCCAGACCGGCTCTCGGGCCCACCCAGTCTCCTATCCAATGAGCACCGGGGGCTCTTCCGCCGGTGGATAAAGCGGTAGGGACGTGAAGCTACCCACTCAACTTCATCCAATGCCGAGGTTAAGGATGGTCGAGCTATAACTCCACACCCTCATACACGTATGTCTTCATGGCTTGGTGTTTAATTAATTAAACACAGGGCAACGTTAATTTTTACTGGAAAGGAAGATTATGAAAAGGAACTAATTACAGTGACCATGGCTGTTCTTGAGAAATTAAGAAGCTCGTGGAAAATCAGTGTCTGCAAGAACCCGCATAAGAACTTGCCTCAGGATATATGAGCCTGTTCCACACTATACTCCTTGAGTAACATTTCATGTACCTTCAGGCTGAAAATCGCTTATAACTTCAAGGAACCTCTAAGAAGAAGGATCATTAGTGACATTATAAGACACTAATATCTTCATTTTGAATAATGACTCTATGCCCTCGCATTAAGTCTTACTGTGTTGTCTGTCATAAAAAATAATCTATACCTACACAGTTGCTAAGACGTTGCAAAGAAAAATGGTTTGCTTGCTGCGGCCTCGCGTTTCCGAGGTCCTTTGCAGCATTGAACAGGTTGGCGGGATGCCCACCGTCCGTTGGAAAGCTCCCCAGGAGAGCCATACAACAGCCCTGAACATTTGGAAAACTACCAACTTGCTGCGTAAAGCGATTCTAACACCTTCGTCTTGACCTCTCGAGTTTCGCTTACGTAACTTAAGGAAAGACAGCAACGCGACTGAGCATACAAATTTGTTGTAGAAATAAAGTTACTTCAGGTAGCAGAAATCTGATTAAACTTTTAAGAAATGTGGGATATAATGAGGTATGTAAAACAGCAAGAACATCCCTTACTCTTCGCGTTCTCTGCATTAGATGAAGATGGCTTCATACTCCGACCGCTTTAACTTCAGTGAAAGAAAACCACATTCATATAAGACAGAAGGCTAGTTGAGTGCACATCTTCCTTCCCACTTATATATATATTAAATATTTTAAGATAAAAGCAAAAGAAGTAGAAGATGAAGTTACTGGATTTGAGGTTCTTACAGCGGTGGTTATGGGACATAACGGCATTCAGTCCATCGGAACTCAACCGACGTTTCAGAGGAATATGTCGCCTCACTCAACTTTACTTGCTACCCGCTTCATGTTTGTCCCCTATCTTGGTTTGTGCTTCGACCCCGAATATGGAGGTCAAGTGTTCCTCTGAAACGTCGGGTTATATTCAACGCAACTGCACGGCGTTATATCCCAGACGATAGAGATCTTTGAATGGTAAAGTTGTGCTTCTGTTTAATTAATTAAGTACGAAAACATGAAGATGTATGTGGGAGTGGAGAAACAAGCCCTTCATTCTTGACCTCGGCACTAGATGCTAGTGGATAGTCAGTTTCACTTTTCTCTCGTTTACTCCCTGAGAAAGAACCGAAGTCTCCCATGAAATAGGAGGCTGGCTGGGGCCCAGAGCTGGTCTGGAAGCTGTGGAACATAGAAGAACCTGTTACCCCCATTCAACACGTAGTTCATTGCTATACCGACTGAGCTATCGCGGTTCCCTGAGATAAAGATAAAGTGGTCCCTGTGCTTAAGCATCAAGCCATGTGCAAGTGCAGAGCCACCGCAGTGCGTGGAGGTAAATGGCACGCTTTAAAATCCGCCTACTCTGACCCCGGAGAAATGGTCTGAATGTAGTTAACAGACAAATTTCAGGGAAAAAAATAAAAAATAAACGTTCGTGTCTCCCCATTCACGTCCATGCTGTTCAAACTGTGGTCTATCTGCAACAAACCGGAAATTTATGGATTATTTGACGATATTTGTTAAATAAATCCTAAAATTTAGAATTGAATAAGATTTTGAAGAGTTTATTATGACATTCATATTGTCGTGTGGCAGAATGTCACCACAGACGGGATTTTGGTTGGTAACTGGATGTACTCACCATTTACAGATCCGTAAACACAACTATAGCGCTATCGCTATTTCACGCACTCTGTGATTCATTACAGCACGTAATAAGTGTTCTCGATATGCTGTGTTTTCACCAGTCGTTGCCTGGTGACTGCTTCCAACGGAGGACGTTTCCCTTTCTCTGGGTTCCTGATCTGTCACCGTGCCTCAGCTACCAGCTTCATCTCAACAGTCATCCAAATAACTCACTCACTCACCAATCAACTAGCTCTACCCCACTGCATTTCATAATTACTTTAACTCGGTCGGTCGAGTGATATAGTCTCGGAGTGGATCCACAGGAAACATCGCTTCCCATAGTACTTCCAGTGTCGTGCACGGGCCGCTGACTAGCAACGGCTTCAGTACTCTTCCGTATTTACGAAGCTGTTGCATAACAACTGCCGTTTCTCTTGTTTGTTTCGCCGCCGTTGTCTACCAACGGATCTATACGTCACGAATACTTTCGAATATTTTTAACCTGTTTAAAATTTAACCAGTTATCAAACGCGTCATGTCGGAGATAAAGCCACTTGTCATAATTAAATATGAGATCTGTACGTATTCATAACATTCTACAGCTTAACATATGTTATACGAGTAATTTCATTGCTTAACATTTACACATGTATATCGAATGTAAAATGTTGACATTCAAAACACTGTACATTGCTATTAAACATCATTTACTGCTTCGAATTATTTACGAAATTTCTTATTATCTTCGTAATAAGTGAAGACACATTGGATTTAAAGCATTATTTTCGAATTTATCTTTCATTTTAATGGCCCTTTTGTCTCAAGTATTAATAACATTCTTACTAGAGTGTAATAACTTAATAAGAGGGGTTTTCATTTTCTTCGAAACTGGCTTCTTGACCTAACCATTTGATTTCACATGGAACAAAGGGAAACGCGTAACAGAAGGTTCAAAGCTTGACCGATATCCGCTTAGATCGATATACGCCAGAGAATCATTTTCCGCCTCACCCACCTTCAAAACTAAACATGCATTTCCTACACAAACCAGAACCACTGAGGGTCTGATTCTGTATATATCGGTGATATAAATATTGATTCTACAAAACTCAGGACACATATTACAGTCTGCATAAGAGTTTCAATTTTTTTAGTAACCCGATTAGAGTGTTTATTTATTATCCTGTCCGACTTATAAATTCTCCAGACTAAAATACCTTTATGGGTAAACATTAAAAATATAAACACTAATTGAACTCCGGGTTCCTGTAACATAACTAACTCCATGGAGCGGAGCCCAACGTTTTTGGAACCCGAATGTTCATTACCGTGTTCACAAGATCCCTCCACTGGTCCTTAACCATAGCCGGATCAATCATATCCATACAACCCCTTCTCCATCTACGTCTTAGTCTTCCTGGCGGTCTCTTTCCTTCTGGCTCTTCCACCAAAATCCTATATGCATTCGTTTTCTTCACCATGCGTTCTACATTCCCTGTCCATTTCGTATTCCTTCACCTGATTATTTTAAATACATTTGTTCTAACGTGACATAGGATTACTTAAGCCACTCATACGAGTATATCTACGCGTTATTAGAGGAAAGTGTATCGAGTCTACTATCACAGATATATTCAACATCAAGAACAAGGTCATTGTCGATCAATCTGAAGATCTGATAAGAAAATACCACTCGGGAGGCCCGGACGTACATAGGAGTATAATATTAAAATCGACGTTTAAAAAGCACGAGGATGTTTGAATTCGTCTGGCTGTGGACAGCGTCCAGTCGCGGGCTCTTGAGAATACAGCAATAAATATTCGATTTCAATTATGGGCGGGTAACTTGTAGATTCTAAAGGGTTCCGACGATGGTGAGTGACACACAGAATTATTGTTTGTATGTGTCTTCCTTTCTCACCTGAAGACGGAAACATATCCAGTTTCCGAAACGTTGTGTCCTCTATTACCTAGAATTCCGAACGATGGAAAAAGTCCAAAAACCCAGTAATTTTGGGCAGGTTACTTGTTCACCAGCTGAGCAACTCTCAGCTTCCTTAAAGAACTCTGCTCAAAAGAGCTGATAAGTTAATCAACTCAGCTGCGAATCTTTTCAGAAACGAGAAAATACAACTGAAACTAAAAATGGATCAACAGAAATATGAGAACCGTAATAAAACGGTCGTGATATTGTGTGACACGCAGAGAAATCAGATCACAACGAGCGATCACTACAGAGGGGATTGACGGTGACTCAGGGAGTTAGCATTAAAATATACAATAAACTTCCAACTGCCAATCAGAGCGCCCGCGTGATCTGGGAAATCTTGAACACAGGGATCGCGTGTCGTAGCCCAGCACGAAGCACTGATGAATAATCGCGTCTTTTTTTCTATGCTGTGCTGAGTCGACACACCGAATCAGCTCCTGTCCAAGGATCCAGCAAATGACTAGACATTAGCAGTTTCAGAAGCAGTTCTCATTCACATCGGGCCTAGCGCATGGCATGTGGGAAAGGACATATTTAAAATGGGTAATGCAGGGTAAAATTTTTCCTGTACTTAATTGAGCACTACGTCATGAGGATGTGCAAGGTATTTTTTTTATTTATTTATTGCTAGTGGGGTGGGACTAAGTCCCTTGTACTGCGGCCTGTTGTACCAGCCCCAGATGACAGGTGAGGGTGATTGTGGAGCAATTGGTGGAATAAAGATTGGCAGGGGAAATCGAAGTACTCGGAGAAAGCCTACACCAGCGCTACTTTGTCCACCACAAATCCCACTTGACCGGACCCGGGATCGAACCCGGGCCGTCGCGGTGGGAAGCCAGCGACTAACCGCTTGAGCTATGGTGCTGCTCCATGTGCGAGGTAAGTCTTTTTTAAGTTCCCTACTAGAGCGATTGGGTTCATAATCTGTCCCTAGGAGCCGAAATAACCTAATGGAGAATGGACTGGCTGGGACCCAGAATCTGATAGGGGCAGCAAGGACCCATAGACAGCCACTCTGTTGACTTAGTTCTTTCGGCTAAAACTTAAATTGCATATAGAATTTTTCACGCAATAAACGAATTTGCAGTTAAGGAAAATGGAAAAATATTACCATAAACTGTGTAATAAAGGCAAAATTGTCCATGTTCTTAACTAATGAAACACTATGCAGTGAAGGCGTATGGAGGAGTGGCAGTAGAGATACACATTTTCTTTACATCTGCATTAGTTGGAGGTGAGTATAAACTGTGTAATATTGAAATAAATATATATCTAACTATAATATAAATCATGTCGACATTGTTGTTTTAGATCTATCTAAAATTATATGAAGTTTCGAAAGCCAAGCCTACTTCCTTCATCAGAAACGATGGAGTTTAACTCTGTGTAAGTTTTGAGGTTTTCACGGCGATGACTATGAAGAAAGTCGTCTTCTGGGTTTAGGCGCCGTGTAATCTTCGTTTTGGCCTTTTTTTAGACGTTTCGGAGGAATGTATCGCCTCCATCTTCAGAGCAGTTGAATGGCTTGGAATGCAGAGAGCAGTAGCTGTAGTGATAGGAAGTGAAAGGCGCACTTATATACGAAGTAGGCAGGGGGGGTGGTTAGGGAGAACGGACCAATAGGAGCAGTGGAGAGCGATTAAGGCCATAAGGCCAAAACGAAGATTACACGGCACCTAAACCCAGAAGACGACTTTCTTCGAGTTTAACTCTGTCTAACGCGCATAAATGTGTAGGATATTTTCTCTTTTTTATGTGTGATGATGAAAACGGATCAAGCTTCCGAAACGTAATTTCAAATACAACTAAAATAATAGACAACATCCAACACAGTTCTATAATTAACAACAGACTTTGTCAAAATTTTGAGGGACTCACTGAAAGCAGAGCTGAAATACAAGCCGAGCCACTTGCTTCGCGCGGGGCTGGATTGACCAAGGAACCAATTTTGAGTAATGAATACGATACAGAGCTGTTAACAGTAAAGAACAGGACGCGTTCATTCATCACTTAAATACAACAGAGTTATTTAAACTTGATGCAGTACCGAATACAGAGTGATTCTAAATTACTGTCGGGGATTCCCATTATAGGGTACGGAAACGCCGACAGTAATTTAGAAACAATCTGTATAACCTTCATAACAAAGGTGGAGAACACAGCATGTCGAACGGCTGTAAGGAAATAGTCCCGTAAAAATACAGAGGACAGTCACTGAGATATCATATAAATGTGACACTTCTATGTAACCTATTTACGTATATACATATATAGATGCTTGAAGGAACGCTTTCTTGATACTTTCCAAGCTCATCTCCTTAACTGCAGCCACATAACATGCATGGGTATATACGCTACTGTACATTAATACTATTAGTCTCATCAATGTATTCCATATAGGCTTCAGACAAGAATGGAAATCAATGACATTAAATAGCGGGAACGCTGTAGCGTAGTCGGTTGAAGCACTATGCTACAAACCGGAAGGTCGCGGGTTCGATTCCCGATGAGATCATTGGATTGTTCAATTGACCTAACCCTTCCAGCCGTATAATGGCCTTAGAGTCGACTCAGCCTCTAATAGAAATAAGTACCAGGAATCTTCCTTGGAGTCAATGGCGGAAGGCCGAAGCGTAAGGCTAACAACCTCACCGCCATCTGTGAGCCGATTGTCTAGAAAATGTGACAGCCTCGTCGTCTCACAACCCTATGGGCTTCTGCAGCTCTTTATAGGAACAGTTTTACATTTTATGGCATTAAATAGATAACAGGCATACGGTACAAGAATTTCAGTATAAACCACAAGGAATGTAACGCAACTTGTTCTTCTATTTTCAGATTTTGAGAATCTGTGTGCATTTATAATACTTCCCATGCATACAAAATGCTCCTCCTACTTCATCCTTCTTGATTTAATCACTTTAAGAGGATATGATGAACAGTACAATTTATGTAACTCCTCATTATGAAATTTTCTTAAAATATCTCTATAAATAACTGAACTGATGACCTTTAGGCTTGGCGATGGGAGTTAATCTAAACTGCATTTACAGTTCTCATATAAAAACGATCTTGTTCAACCACCTTCAGCATTCAATTGACAAGTAAGAAATCTTAAAAAAAAAGAATTTAAAGAGGCGAATCAGTTCAGTTCACTTCCTGCTCATCTCATACCGCAGTTACAAAGCGCCTGGAGGTCAAGTCATACTACCCGCCTTACAAGAGAGTCGGAGAAGTTGCCGCAGTAGGACGGCGTACCATGTCCCTGTTATAGAATTGTGTTCTCCGTATGTGGGGTTCAGACCTTCCAGATTCTGTACTCCTGAACCTCTCCTAGCTATACAGCTATATATAAATTATCTCTGGGGGTCCATTATCATCATCATCAGATAATGGCAGATCGTGTGTCACCATTAGAGGTACACACATTTCTATTTTTAGCACATGATGTAAACAAAAATTGCCATACAAGAGGTATCGTTGACCACACAGGATTTTTTTCCCTAAGACCACCTACTGAACGCATGACGCACGGCCTAAGCTGTTTGAGACAGAATTTATGAAGGCCAATCCCTATGCTGGATCAAATGGGGAGCGTTCATAAATGCTATGAGAGCGAAAAGGAGATCTGGCCACGTATGGCCTGTATTGACTGAATTTTAAACAGTGTTATAGAAAACTAAAAGAACTGTACCTATAACCATATTCATGATTCCATGCTCCAAGTGGCAAGCATGGATATGACTCGACCTTGATTTGGAATTTACAGCTCTACTGTTGTGACCTCGTGAAACCAAAATCAAATTAGGTACACGGAATTAAAAGTTGCTCTTTGCAATCGTTATTTTCCATTAATATCTTCGCTGAAATCTTGGTGCAAATGCTATCTTCTTCTTCTTTCAAACCACACAAAGATGGTTCCACCTTGTCGTGGTGGTGGGGCTTGCGTGACTCTGACCTGGAGAGCTATGCCGGCGGTATTTTACCTACCGGTAGGGTCACCTATGCCGGAAAAGTCAAATGGTAGAGCCCAGACTAAGAGAGATACCCTGGTCCTCCAGGATGTGGGTTGGGCATGCGGCTACAACCTCATCCAATAAAAATAAATTTGTTCAGAAACCTAACAACCAGCCTCAGATAAGTGGAACATATGGGAAACGGACTAAGCAAAGGACAAGGAACAATGATATTGTGATGGAAACTTTGAATGTCGATTTTGAGAACGGCCTGAAGAAGATGAAGGTGAAAGGATGGATAGAGAAGTTGAGGAATAGAGAGCAGTGGAGACTGGTTCTAGAAGAGGCCAATGCTCACCCAGATCTGTAGCGCCGAGTGGTGTGTAGGTAGGTACTTGTTTCAAATAAGCTGGATTTCAACAAACGCCGACATTTCCAACTTTCAGTCTACAAGAATACATAGTCAAAAAGTAATTGTTTCGTGATATTGGGCACAGATCAATACCAGCCTGTAAGAGAGCCGTGAAGATAAGCGTTTAATCTTACAGCAAATTTCCACTGTTCTATCGTGTTCATTAAAAGTACTTGATCTGCCTGTCATGTGTCACGGACGCCGTCTGAGTTCCAGCCACGCGTAGCGCTCGGAACAACTATAACTAAACCAGTAGCTGATCTCTGTAAGTGTAGAAACAGGCATATTCACTTTTGTACTTTTACCTCCAATCTGTAAGATTTTTTGCCCTCCCACTAGGACATGTATAGTTGTCTACCCTCTCCTTTACTAACACTCTTTCCTCCCTTCATCCCTCTACTACCCTTCCATGTATGATTTACACTTCACACTTTGTTTGGAATACAGGGGTAGGTGGGAGGGAAAAGCAATGCATTTGGGAAGGGTCGATATTGTGGGCTCGCCGACTGAAGCCGTGGTAACAGGTGTTGGCAGATACGAGGGATCGATTGGAGCAAGTGAGAAGCGAGTCTCTTAGTTATGACGCTCCTCTTTGCGCACGCGCGCTCTGGAAGAGCGTCGCCGCCATGAGCCCTGTGTCATCGGGACGCCACCCCGCCCGAACGAGTGAGAGTGTATATGTTGGTGCTATGGGCGAGGGGTACCCGACGCTCTGTACGTCTGGATGGTAAGGAGTGCTTGTGGTGCGTCTCGTTATTTTGTTTCTGCCTCGGAGAAACCTTCATCTTTCCGTTCATTTCGTGTGAGTTCAGTTAATTCTTCACGATATGTGTTCTTCCTGCCGTGACTATTTTCAGGAAGGTTAGACAAGCCTGTACGGCTTCTGTGTTTGAAGACATTATCAGAGACTGAAAGAAATTTCCTACAAGTGAATACATGAAGTTAACTGAAGGCTGACGACTAAGCAGTGAACATTGACTGTAGTGATATTCAAGAAGAGTGACATTAAATCTTTCCCGAGTCAGTGAATCCGATCCGAAGGCAACCACAAATCCAAAAACTCAGCCGTAGAGCAAAAATACGCCGTCCTTTTCTGTAAAAAAAGAAGAAGATCCATTCTCTTGGCCTTACTGGAGCTTCTATTTTCTATCTGAAATTAATTATTCCTACATACTTCACCGGTGTGACTGTGTGTTCGACAACTGTTCTCGAACAAACCAATTGTTGCTTCTGAGAACCAGAGGAGCCCTCGCGAAAGAGCCCCGGCGCGACACTAACAGGTGGCTGTATGAGATTGCCTACAGTTCCCCACCCTCTCCGCCCTATCCGCTTAACAGCCTGTCTGTCTGTCTTCCCCTTCTAGCTATGCCTTCTGCGCTCCAGTCTAGGCCATTTTCTCTGTCTTCTTCTGTCTTTCGTCTTTCCATTTTCATTCCTGTTTGCACATTTCCATAACCGAATACCTAACCTACACATAAATTGCTAACTGCAGACAACGAAAATACGGTGAAATAACAAATACAACGATTTTTCCCGGTAACATCTCATTCCGCATATTTTATTTCATTTTTATATTTGTTAATTAATCGAAGAGGAACTTGTACTAACAATTTGCTGTGATGGACAATGCCAAAGAAACGAAAGCAATAGAACCATAACGGGGACCTTTCATGTTGCCATTGTTACACGTATTCGCCGACAAGAGGAAGAACAAAACAAGAATAAGAAAGAAGAGGAAGAAGAAGAAACGATGGGACATTCTGAACCCATGATCTTTCTCTGAGATTACGTTTTTTTCCCAAGATTGCGAATCTGATGTAACGCGCTCCTAAAAATCGACTCACCCTGTAGGAGCACCGCCCTACGTTTGTTATATAAAATTAAACATTTTCAGCGATTAAAATTTTCGTATTATAAAACAGACACGACTATGTTAATTTTGATATTATATTACATGAAGGAAGTATTTCGTAGTGTATGTTTTGTATAACCTGTTGGTTACACTTTCAGTGTGGGTGAAGTGCAACTTGTTGATTCGCAGTGTTGCGCCCCGACAGTGACTCTCGCAGTCTAATTAGTTTACAGGTTGCAGTGCGAACTCTGCTGCAAGCAAGTTCTGATGGAACGCACAAGTTCACACGTGATAGCCATCAGTGAAAGTGGTACCTGCCCACACAGAATCAAGAGCAATATTTAACCTCAAAATTTATGAAATCGATTTATTGATTTGTAGCTCATTTATCAATTTAATACTGCACCTTTATATAAAACAACGAAAGCAATATTTCTCTGCTAGTGAAGAAAGGTTAGTTAAATATAGTAGAATTTTTGTGTGTACTGAAAATCTTCTAGCAAAGAAAAAATATTATAGAAGAAAGAAATCAAGTGATGATTTTTAGATGTTAGGAACATCATACTATAACGGTAAAAGGTGCTACAATTTAAGAAAAGAATATTTCCCTCAAGTTTGACAAACCCATTCCAGTAAAAGCAAATTATAGCATCGAACAAAACGTTTACCAGTATCAAAGATTATTTCAATTGAGATTTCACTGAAAATTCAAAAGTTGCGTCAAATTACGGTCAGGATGCCGAGGTGCTATATGGTGAAGAAAGCATGCAACAAGTATCAGACTTCAGTAAGGGATTGTTGGAGCGTCGCGGCGGCGACACAGGATGAAGAGCGTGAAGAGGCGCCGGCAGGCCCTGTAAGTCCAACTGAGGGATGCGTGGCGCCACCCAGCCCAGGCGCCTACTATAGACCTCTCACCACCATCACGACACAACACAGTAAGTAACGTAACCCAAACATCTCATCTGCTGTCATTTCGTCAGTTCATGCTACGCGAGCTGTCATCTTAAGAGCGATCCGTTCCGATGTTCTGATTGGTGGCACAGGTGAATAGACATAAGGAGAATATAACGTGTGACATGTCAGACATAATTATAGAATTCATGAGAAGTCGACATATAAATTAAATTGAAAACAATTCCAAATATCACCGAGACAGAATTGCCATAAAAGTGGGGTAACATCTATCAGAAATATGAATTTTACTGGATGTTTTACACTTCTCTTCAAAAATAACATCGAAGAAGAGCTGTAATAGCTAAAAATAAAAAAAAAATTATAAATAATGGTATTATTTAAATAAAAAAAGTAAAGGAATCCTTGTAAGAGGCCGAGGAGGCCCATAGGGTTGTGAGATGTTGAGGTTCCCACATTATCTAGACAATAGGCTCAAAGATTGCGGCAAGGTTATCAGCCCTACGCGCCGGCCGCCCTTTACCCCCAAGAATGTTCCAAGAATATTCCTGGTACTCATTTCTGTTAGAGGCAGGGTAGACTCAGGGTCAACTGTGTGGTGTCCTCAGCAACGTCCGTCATAAAGTATGTTCGTTGCAACGGACGTACTTCGTGAGCTAGTATGGCCCCAGGCTAACATTAACGTAAGCCAGCTGTTTGTTCTCATAAATGTCAGCATTACAGACCCCAAAACCTTACGCCACGAAAGCAGTCAGAATACTACATCTGTTTCAAAGCCATTCTTCGGCGATGTTGTGATAAAGTGCGACCTTACTACGGTCAGTCCGGAGAGCGCACGTAACTCCCTAGATGTTCATTTCTTCGAGAAATTTTCTGTTCTTCTGCAACACAAATATTCATCACTGCTGATGTTAAGCAACACATGTAGCAACACATGTAGAACCGTGTCTGAGAAATCACAAATGTACTGGAATAAAATGGCGCTGAAGAGTCATTACTCAGCTGATATATTGTGTAACTAAGAACATAAAACATAAAAGCATACGAGAAAATTCTAGCGTCTTCCCCTTTTTCTTTTAAATTCGCTTAGTGGGGGGTGGAATCCAACTGGGTCCGCTCGGTACGGCGGCCACTGATTGGCCTATTGTAGCCTGCCCCGGGTGATTATGATGATGGAGAATTTGGTGGAATGAAGATCGGCAGGGGAAACTGAAGTACTTGGAGAAAATCCGCCCCAGCGCCACTTTGTCCACCACAAATCACATTTGACCAGATCAGGGATCGAACCCGTGCCGCCGCGGTGGGAAGCCGGCGACTAACCGCTTGAGCTATGGCGCGGCCTAACATGTTCCCTTTAATAGTAGGCAATTTTTCAAAAGAACTGGGAGGTTCACCGAAAAGTCAGATATGGCATAAAGCATCAGTTTGCTACTGAGCATCTTCAGTTCAGAAGATCTGTTGTGCTGGTATATAAGTTCAGAGAACCAAGCTCGGGCTATCTGCGGCAACACAGCAGCATCTCCAGAGGAAATATTCGCATTTCAGTTAAACCAAAAGTGGAATGTACCGACAAATTTTAGTTAACCTTTGGAATATCAAATTTCACGAAAATCTATTCAGCGGTTCTTATATGTTATCAGCAGACAGACAGAGAGACAAACAGGAAGAAGCTGATAGGTGCATTTTTTTGCAAATTTTCTTTACACTAAAAATATGTCAATCAGTATAGTCCTATATTACTAGTATTTTTGGACATTATCCATCGTCCTGTCTCTTTTCTAAAAACCGTCCTGTTAATTTTTTAAATACGTTTCGGAGACTGGATTCTGTCCCCGTCCTTAGGTAAAATCCAATCAGTTGGGTCCAATAAACAGAGCTAGTTCCTCCCTCCGGAGACACAACGGGGACAGAATCAAGTCTCCGAAACGTCGTGTTTTGAAAAATAAACAGAACGGTTTTTAGAAAATAGACATGACGATAGATAATGTCCAAAAACATAATATTGTACTTGTAGCAATGCACCATCGTCATAAACCTTTAGATCTTAGAGTCTTATATGCCGGTCACGGTAGCCGAGCGGTCTAAGGCCTGTACTGTCTTGGCTTGCTCGGAAGTCGGGATCGTAGGTTCGAATACCTCACAATGCATGGATGTTTGGTGTGTGTGCGTGCGTTTATTCTGTGTTTCTGTTGTCCTGTGTTTAGGTAGAGGCCTAGTGACGAGCTGATCACCCGTCCAAGGAGTCTTACCGTCTGTAAAAATTATCAATGAAACTGAGAAATCAGCCCTATGCTCCAAAGTGGGCGCGAGAGAAAATAAAATATGACTGAAAACCCAAGCCGACGAGAATAAAATATTTAAAGAGGAATGATTACAGTGACTCACTGTTGATGCTTCCTTGCCCTACAGTGGGTGAAGTGTCAGACATTTGTAATATTCCTTAGATATCTGTATTTACGTTCGCCGAATAATTGTTACTGAACATACAAGCATAACAAAAATAAGACTGTACTTGCTTATTAATGCCATGTCCCAACAAAAGCAACTTAGTAATTGAGGCAGACCGATCAATAAGTACCAGCAGCAATTATGGTCAGACCCACTGGCCCCGTGCTGGTCCCAGACTTGATCGTGCCATTATTTAACGGGACGACTGGGGCACACTTCTTACCTGCGTCCTGTAGAACAAAAATATTCTGATTTACGACATGGAGACACTAGGTGTGATGGGGCCCTATAATTCTGTATATTATTATAGATTTTAACTTCGAAAAATCACTCATTTCCGGCAAACTAAGTAACTTAATATATTTTGAATTCATGGAAAATTTTGATAAACTTATTTACTCATTTTCAGCAGCTAAAATATTAATATATTGAAATATTTTGGAAAATTTGAAATATGAACAATAATTATTAATGAAAATATTTTTATTCGTAACAACAAATTAATGAGAAATCTGGCTTAAAAAACAAAACTTCTGCCTCGTATTCGGGAAGTGTCCAGTTCGAAGCTTTTCCAGTATGCTCACTTCTTGATTAAGATGTTTCGTTGTTTTCCTCAGTTTTTTCAAGCAAAATTATCTATAGTTCCTTAATTAGGCCACAACCGCTCCCATCCATATGTTTTCCAATTCATTATTACATCATTCGAAGTTATAGTCTGAATTATTGTTAATGGTCCGGTCTAGAAAACCAAAATCAACGACCGTGGGGATCCGTTGCTCTGATCACGCGACACCCTCTATCCGCTAAAGCTGGCACTAACTTCGTCGACAAGGGGCGGTCGCTCGGTTGGTATAGTTCGCTTGCGGACTAAAGTCACGGAGTTCGTTTTGTTTTTTGTTGTTATTATTGTTAATGGCGTTATATAAATTACAAATAAACTAAATAAATAAGAAATTGATATAATTTGGAATAAGATGTTCCATGCCTCCAGCTGCTCCTGCTTGCTTCCCCTTGTGAAGAAACGCGTTCAGTACCAGAGCACTCTTACTGATTCTTACGGTGTCACAAGTGTAACGGGGGAGGGGGTTATCTTGAATACTTTCGGTATCTTTGCCGATAACGTGCGCACCATTGTCCTGGAGTGTGTAACAGGCCTCACCAGCCAGCACGTGACACCCAATTATCATTAGGTGCTTCACCCGTAGACAAAATTTCGCTTAGGAACAGAATAAAACAATTATTGTTTATAAGTTACTGAAACTATCAAAAGTGTATAACACTTCTCTCTCAATAAGTGTAATTCCTCTGCCACCCTGACAGCTGTAAGAAATGTTTCTTCAGTATTATTATTTTACAACCTCATTATTGAAGAATATCAGGATATAAACGCCTAGAAAACAACTTGAATCGTTTGGTTTGTGTATTTTTTACTATTATTAACATTTTATCTCCATCCTCAGTGTCGAAGAATAAAATAAAGTAGAAACCACAGAACCTGAGCTCTGCGTTCCGCCAGATTTTTGGCTTGTTCTTTGCTTGGTTTATTTTTCGATCCTGAAGATGGAGGCGATATGTTCCCCCGAATCACATCTTGATTTTTAACGGAATACATTGCGTTATATCCCAGAAGACAGAAAATTCTGAACCATATTTATCGCACAGAGATAGTTTTCAAAAACGTAAGATCCTTAATAAATAAGTATATTACAAGAAACAGAATTTAATTTTCTTTTAACTAAAATAAATAACACAAAATTATCAGTAAACTAAATAACTAACAACAGATAGAAGAATCCTATGGTTCAAAACGTCTAATACGTGAGTTCGAAATTGAAAAAGACTATGAACCAGTTTAACCCTTCAAAACGTCCATATTCGTTTAATGTTATAGTCCCATCTCACCGCAAGTCTTAGGTAGTCCGCACACCGACATGCGTCAAGACATGTAACAGTCAAGACACGATGTCTGCGACATGACGTCAGTATCATGACTCAGACCGGTGTGTGGCGGTTTTCATAATTTCATTCGTTTCAACTGTGCTCTTTTCTTTGCGTCACGCCGCAGACATCGTGTCTTGACAGTTACATGTCTTGACGCATACCGGTGCGGAGCATACCTTAAGGTTTACGTCAGTATATTTAGGTCAGGGGTGGGAAAAATTTCCAACACATTGGACCATGCTGATAAACTCCAACTCTTCAGCGAGAAGAAAGTAGACAGCTGAATGTTAGACAGACGAATTTTATATAAATTTCATTCAAAGAGTGGCCAACTTCTCGACAGCGTCTACTTTCGATTTAATATTTTACATTTGTTTAGCATTCTAAAGTACACAAACAAACAAAAAAAGAACTCCGTGGCCTGTAATCCGCAAGCGAACTATACCGACCGAGCCACCGCCGCTTGCTGACAAACTTAGTGCCAACTTTTGTGGACAGAGGGTGTCGCGTGGTCAGCGCAACGGATCCCCACAGCCGTTAATCTCGCTTTTCTAGACCGGATTCTAAAGTTTACAGGCTCATAAATTTATTAAATTTAAAATGGACTATGAAAAATTCATGAAATCCTTTCGTTTGAAAACCTGAAGGGTAGAGATCACTTCGGGGACAACGGCGAGGATGGTGGGGGGGGAGAGTGTTAAAGTCGATTTCTAAAAAAGTATTTTCCGAGGATGTAAAATGGATTCATCTGTTCAGAATTTGGGTCCAGACACGAACACGGTAACGAGGCTTCTAACAGCGGAGAAGCCGACTAGCTGAAAGATTACCAGCTTCTGAAGAAGGAATCTGTCTCTCTGAGTTACTTAATCCTTTCAGACCCAAGACATCAGATAAAGAGAGACATGAAAAAGGAAAGAATTATTACTCCTTCCCGTTCAGCTACACCTTCTTCCTCTTACTCTCATCCGCTTTTCTTAAAATTTCTCCCTTCTCTTACCACTTCCTCTCTTCCTCCTTCACCCTCTTTTGTCTCCTCTCCTGTATTTTTCTTCAATATTCTCGTCTGTTTTTTTTTGCTGTACTTCTCTTCTGTATTAATTTTCTCCTTATCCTGGTTTGCTTCTTTGTTCAACTTCCCCGCCTCCTCCTCCCTCGTTTTGTACCCTCCTTCTTCTCTAATCTCCTCCTTGTTCTTCTCTACTTTCTGATCTTTCTTACTTTCATTCTCCTTCGTCTCCTCTCTGTTCCTATCAGCAAGAAAGTGCGTTCAGGATCTCAACGGGTTGAATCAAGTATGGCGAAGCTGCGCAATTCCGGAATACATACAACTTCCATGACGAGGAACTATGGACAGAGTCACTGTCCAATAAAACACCGGCGTTTGGCAGGTTCCGAAACGTCCGTGATCAGAACTTGTGATTGGACCAGGAGCTTTCGAAGGGTCAGAAATTTTCATACAAAAATTATGTAATTTACAGAAGACCTCGATGGACATAAATTACTTATACAATTAATTTGATGGACACTGTTGATTGTCTAAGCTGTATTTAAAATTATAAGACGTTTCAAGGGCATAATTTGCTTCCGTCTTCATGTGTAAAGCAGGGGAAATGATCCTACTTAGAATATCGATTACAGCGGCGTGTAGATCCAAACATTTGTATTCTGTGATCCGTTAAACATTATTTGTCCCAACTGGACATTTGCTTTCCTGATGATGAAAATCTGGAGCAAATAAGAATTACTTGCTGGGGCCAACAGCTTCAGTCACGTTGCGTTCATTTCAGTCCCTTAGCTCAAAATTGTTATTACACCTGACAGATCGGTTTCCACATGCAGTGTGTGCAATCGCTAGGCAGAACTTCGCTGAAGAGCAGATGCCAAAAAAAAAATTTCACATTTATTAAAAATAAAAATTTTAAAAATAATAAATATAGCTACTGTAGCGTATTTACAGTTTAGTCGATATAGCGACGGCCTGGAAGGCCGGGGTTCAATTCCAGATATGGCAAGATTTTTCTCTCCTCCACAGCGTCCAGACTGCCTCTGAGGACCACCCATCCTCCTATCCGACGGGTACCGGGGGCTTTCTCTATGTGGGTCATGTCGTATCAAAGGAGTGTAGGCGATTAATTATTCCTAGAACTTCGTACGTGGTTCTGAAAACACCACCCCAAAATGAACGTGTATATCCTCTGTTTCACTGTACATTCAAACTTTTTATCAGACATAGCTGATAGTGTTCTACTGTCACGTTTCTTCCGCAACTGTACGTTTCCCACCCTGGTCCGCCCGTAAGCTATGTAGTTCCCGTAACCATCTCATCCAAAAATGCATATTAATTACTGGAACCAGAACATACACACTTGCGCACGCGCGTTCCCGAGAGCACTATGTGACTGTCACAAGGGGACTGGGTTAACAAGTGGCAGTCACCGGGTGGTCGTGGTCGCTACAGGCTGTTTTAGCAATGTGAACCACAAATCGTGTCGTTGAGACGGGGGTACACACAATTTGGAACACCCGGTGAGTCGCAGGATTTGAGGTTCATAAAGCGGTGTTTATGAAAAATACTAGCTTCTGGTATATAACGCCGTGTAGTCCGTTGAAAGTCAACCGAAGTTTCGGAGAAAGAAATCGTCTCTATCCTCGTCTTCGAACAATAAGCCGCGCAAGACATCAGAATTTTGGTATCGAGTATTACATAATCTGATGTGGTTTATTTCTCCCAAGAATATTTCAATTTACCACAGCCACCAAACAAATTCGGTAACTCTCCAAACACTCTGTTCAATGGTCAATGGGAGTTCCTGTGGTAGATATAAATCTTCTTACCCATCTCCGTTTAGTAACGAAATTATTACTTCGTGGAGCTTTGCCTCCAGTCCTCATACGTCTGTGGGAACTGCCCACATTCAAGCAAACGTTACAGTGACAGCTCAGATACCATTGCGAAGTGAGATATTTATGCAGAGGGAAAACTCTTAACAGAGATGGAGCCCATAGGGTTGTGAGACGTCGAGGCTCCCACATTTTCTCTAAACAATCGGCTCACAGATCGGGGTGAGGTTGTTAGGCTTAAGATGACGGTGAGGTTTCCAGTCTTACGCGCCGGACGCCCTATACCCCCAGGAAGATTCCTCTTATTCATTTGTGTTAGAGGCTGAGACGACCCAAGGGCCATAGTGCGGCTGGAAAGACTAGGAAATTTGAAAAAATCCACCTCATCGGGATTCGATCCCGCTACCTTCCTGCTTGTAGCATAGTGCGTCAACCAACCACGCTACAGGTGCCCCAACAATCGCACGGTTTATATTAAATTCATAAAAAATTGCTGAAGTGCAATCGCGGAATAGGCGATGTGATAAGGTGCTGCCTTATTAGGCCTATGGTGCACCATAATTTTCGTGATAAGTTCACTGACAAGGAAGAAAACAGAAATAACTTGATAAACCGTCTCTCACTGGTTCCTCTGCCCAAGGAGCCATCTCTGGCTGTCTGAACTGCGGAGGTTGGAACTTAATTGTGTCTTCATTATTACGTAATTCATGACTACCTTTTTGCGGCGGCGTTTAAATTAGTTGGCGAGGGCGATCTGGCCACAGGATCGCCAGGTAAAGGGCACACGTGCCGTCCACTACCTCTCTCTATGTGGAACGTCTATGAATTCCACCACTAGGCGGCCTTTTCTGCGTCACACCATTCTGCAATGAGATGTGGGGAACTGTCCGATGCAATGGCAGAGACTTTCGAGTGTTTCCACCCTCCATCAACCCTCACTCTTACTTCTACGTTTTAAACCTTACCATTAACCTTTTAATCTCATTATATCCTTCTCCTAAATCCTGCTTCCTCCCACCCCTACCCCCTTCTGACAGCTACCCTAAATAAGCTTAGTTTGTTCTCTCAGACATGGGGATGGGAAGAATGACGTCACACACCTCCATAATTTACATTTCCACCATCCAGGCGGAGAATATCGACCCGTCTTCCGAGCTACACAGTAAAATTGGGGTCATGTTGCATGTACTTCCATTATCTAACCTTCATATTTATATTATTAGACGGGGTACGAGCTGGACGGTCGGGGTTCGATTCCCGGCGTGGGCAAAAAAATTGTCTCTACTCGTCAGTGTGAAGACCGGTTCTGATGCCTACTCATGTCTCCCATCCAATGCGTACCATGGAGAGTTTCCTTGGGGTAGAGCGGCTGAGGCGTGAAGCTGACAACTCAACTCCAACTAAGTGTACTATCGAGGTCAAGAATATGTGGATCTGTACATGTACTTCACAATACGTCTTCGTGGTGTGGTGCTTAATTAATTACGCGCAGGGGCAGTGCATTCATTAAGCACATGTTAAACAGGAGAAAAATCCCAGACAAATATTAGTACACAGACTACCACTTCGTTAATACTAAAGTTATCTCTTCTGTCGAAATTTGCGTTGATAAAACTGAACTGGTTCAGTAAAATAATTCGCCCTGTCTTTACGCCAACGTCACTTGAATCACACTGTTCAGACTATTGTGCCCATATGTGCTGGAAGATTTTCTTTTGTTAGTATACCATGGCTCAGCCTCGTGAGGAAAATTGAGGAGCTATTTCAAGGAAAGAGGGGCTCCGGTCTAGAAAAACCGAAATTAATGGCCGTGGGGATTCGTTGCGCTGACCACGCAACATCCTCTATCCGCTACAGTTGGCACTAACTTCGCCGACAAGCGGCGGTCGCTCGGTCGGTATAGTTCGCTTGCGGACTATAACCATGGAGTGTTTAGTTTTAGTTATTACCATGTAATATTACTTCGGGAGATTGTCATAAAAGGGTTGGATAAAAAGTAGTGGCAACACTGCTGTAACATGAAATATGTGCGTCAGGTGGCACTAGCACCGTCCGTAGCTGACAGCAGAAGTTCAGTTGAAGTAGTGCAGTGAGTGGCTCTGGTTGTGTTTCATTGAGTTGCATTGTGCATCGTCTTGAAGTGCAGGAGCCCAGTTCAAGCACCCTAACAACATGTTTACGAAACAAGAACAACGCTCCTGGATAAAAATTGAAGTTGCACGAGGTCACAGTGCACAAAACTGTTATCAGGGACTGCGAGAAGCATGTGGTGATGCTGCTTTGCCATATCGCACAGTGGCACGATGGGTGAAATTGTTCCGTGAAGGAGGGGATGCCATTCAGGACGACCCCATGTTGACAACCACACAATTCAGTTTCTTTCTTCCTTGCTGGATGTTGATCGCCGATGGGCTGCGCGGGAGTTAGCTGCTGAGGTAGGCGTATGTCACAAATCCGTGCTCCACATTCTGCACGATATTCTTGGATACCGCAAAATTGCAGCGCGTTGGGTACCACATACATTGTCCCCGAGGTGCAACAATGGCAACGTTATGCAATTGCACAGGACTTGTTGGACCGGTACCAGAGGGAAGGTGACGACTTCCTTGGAAGGATCGTCACTCTGGACGAAACTTGGGCTCGCTCATACGAACCGCACTTGAAGCGACACTCAAATGAATGGAAGCATCCTGGCTCGCCTTGTCCAAAGAAAGTGCGCCCTACACCGAGTAATGTGGAGGCGATGTTCATTGTGGCATATGACACTGATGGAGTGATACTGCACCACACTGTACCTCAACGACAGACAGTAAACGCTGCCTACTACTGCAGTTTCCTGTGTAATCATCTTCGTCAAGCACTCAGGAGAAAGCGATGACACTTGTTGGCAACGAACCCCATCATCCTTCATGACAATGCAAGGGCTCATACTGCTGACGCTGTCAAGGATCTCCTTCTCTGCTGGCGATGGGAGATACTGCAACATCCGCCATACTCGCCCTATACGAGTCCGTGTGATTATGATCTCTTTGCCAAAATGAAAGAATCACTGTGAGGGCACGTTACAACACAAGAGAGGAGATTATTCATGCTGTAGGGCAGTCACTGCTGGACATCAAGAGAAGTGGATGCCCTGATGGCGTACGACGCCTTCCACAAATTTGGCAGACGGTGGTACACATGGGGGGCGA
This sequence comes from Cryptotermes secundus, assembly GCF_002891405.2. NCBI lineage: Eukaryota > Metazoa > Arthropoda > Insecta > Blattodea > Kalotermitidae > Cryptotermes > Cryptotermes secundus. Next base: position 336,610 of record NW_019734314.1, read on the forward strand.
TTATATTGAAGGAATGTAAGTGTGTTTACCTCAGGTAATAAAGTCATTTCAGAACTATAGAGGTGTTGCCACTACTTTTTATCCGACCTATGTATATTTGTAAGACTTCAGGTACTCGCGGCGGTGATTATGAAAAGTGCTTCTATTCTGGATATAATACCTTGCAGTCCGCAGAAAGTCAACAAACGTTTCGGAGGAACATGTCGCCTACATCTTCAGGACAGAATAATCCGAGCAAGATACATATTATTACGAGACATCGGGTGACTTCCAACGGACTACATGGTGTTTTATCACAGAAGATAGTATATTTCATTCATAATCTTGTGACAAAGTGGACGAGACCCGCGGTCAACAGTTTGCTAACTCTGGCTGGCGCGTTTACACAACTCATGTCTTCCTGTTGCATACAGCGTAACTAGCGCAGTGCTGCAGTAGCCGGCGTAATGTGGGTTTCCGCCTCAATTCTTTGCAGGAAACATGAAGCCATTCCACCGTGTGCATCGCCAGCATTTACACAGATTCTAAATCGATGGTGTATAACACTCAGGATTTACCGGGTTTTTGGAATTTGTCCATCGTCTGAGTTTCTAAAGGACACAAAATAACGTTTCGGAAACTGGATCTGTTTCCTTCATCAGGTCAGTGTTGGGAGACACCTACTCTTTTGGCTCCCTTAGTAAGAGCATATTGAGGACAGCTCTTTCTAACGGATTCAACTGCGTAGGCGTCTCTCACTACTCACCTGATGAAGGAAACAAATCCAGTTTTCAAAACTGTGTCATTTAGAATACCGGACGATGGACAACAATCGACAAAGATATGACGTATGGACTTGATTCGAGAAAAATGGGATTGATTTCAATTACTTTAATGTTTCGATCTATCTTGTTTAATGCTTCTAGAAGACAGATTTGACATGTTCCTACAGGAGAGAGCGGAAGTGACGTGAGATCTAGTGACCTGGGTGACCATTCTAAGATCTATGAGATTAGTTTATACAAAGTCCTGCGGAGCGCGAGTTTTGTCCCACCCTGTAATTCAGGCAGTGAATACTGTTTGATATTATACTGTTATATATTTTCTCTATGTTTTGCATATAGGATAAACGCATCGAAAAATAAAATCCATTAGAGACACCAAACCAGCAGAGAGGTCGCCTTTGTAACCATATTCCAGTTTATAAGTTCATTATACTGGTTGGATGTGATTGGTCAGTAATCTGTTATAAAGCATTTAAAGTACCAGTATGTACTTCATTTTCAAATAAAATGAAGATGGCGTGACTGTCTGGCCTCCTTGCAAGCTACATAAGGCCAGAGTTACTTAGCGTGGGATGGGTTCGGCTAAATAACTCGCTTGTTTCTATGGAAATGTACGAAACAAATTTCAAGCAACCGTTATTACATGATACAATGAAAATTACAGTCATTAATTTTAATCCCTATGGCCCTGAAATTAATTCAATTATTATAAGTCTGGCAATTTATTATTGGATACGGACGTATTTTGTATAAACACAAGAAACAGTGTTCCTATTCCCCGTGCGGAGCACAATGGTTTATAGGAACTACACAGAATGAGGTTATGTTACGCGTTTTCCCTTAACAATCTGTGACTGGGTTGAAAAGAGAGCAAGACCATATATGATTTATTTCCTCCCTTGCCGATGCTTAGATTCATAATGTTAGCCTCAATTCATATCCATTTGTAAAAACGTAAGAAAATATGTTTTAATTGTAAGATTTGAGATTTTTACGGCGGTGACTATGAAGCAAGTAGTCTCCTAGGATGTGGCGCCGTGTAAATATTGTGTTAACTGACGTTTCGGAGGAACGTATCGCCTCCATCTTCAGGGTAGAAGAAGAAAGAATAAATCCGCAAGCGATGAACCAACGTGAGTAGGTGCAAATAGACTAATTCACACCTGCTCATGTTGATTCTTCAGTTCGTCTTGGCGCCAAACCCCTCGAGCCTCACGACCGTAACCCTTGCGGCCATAGTCCTTATGTAACTTCCTCTCTGACGAGAGGATGAATTTGTCTCTTATGAATAGGATTCATTTCGCCTGAAAATCCAATCAAAAGTTTCATATTTTATAAGATCCCTCTTAATACGTATTATACTCCTGTCTATTTTTGGGTCTCCCAACTCATCCCTTATTCTAGCCAGGCTTATAGAATGAAAATTTGATTTGATTTTATGGCTTCTATGCGTGGTACATAACCGACTAATTTTTTCATAAAATATTGCGATAACATCATTCTCTCACTGAAATTTAAAATTTAGTAGGTAGTTTGAACTAGTTATAGTGAGCGATTCATCATAAATTGTAATTGTTTTATGTTACGTAATAAAGCCAACAAACCCTAACCACACAAGTTTTATAGAGATTTTATGGATCACGTAATTCATAAACCTCCAGTAATATTCCACTCCCTTTGGTGTCATGGAAACGTAATAAACTGTCCATTTTTTTGACAAAAAATTAAATAATAAACTGCAGCGAATCAATCATATATTTTTCATGTTTCTTTAGGCAGTCACGAAAATGCACTTATAAAGTTTCAAGCTTGTGATTGTTTGAGAACGGCCTCTAATAATTCAACGAGTATACACATTATTATTATACATTATACATGTATTATAACAAGTATATTATTCTGCGTCACATTTCCTCTTTTTACTATTAAGCACTTCAATACAGATCACTCACTACGAATGTTTCGACTGCAGAATGTACACACCGAAATCTCTTTAGATCGAGGGCGGGACCTAACTAACTTCATGCAGCTACTCAAGAACTTCCCAGCATTTTACGGAACCCGAAGGTTCATTACCGTGTTCACAAGAGCCCTTCACTGGTCCCTACCCTGAGCCAGATCATTCCAGTCTGTAACACCCCAACCTACTTCTATAAAATCCAATTTAATATTAACCATCCATCTATGTCTTGTTCTTCCTAATGGTCTCTTTATTTCTGGCTTTCGTAAGAGTAACCTATATGCATTCATTTTCTTCCACATTCGTGCTACATGCCCTGCCAATCGTATCCTCATTGACTTGATCATTCTAATTATACTTAGTGAAGAGCACAAGTTATGAAGCTCCTGCCATTTCACACCTCTTATATCCAAATATTCTCCTCGATACCCTGTTCTCAAACACCCTCAGTCTTTGTTCCTCCCTTAATGCCAGAGACCAAGTTTCACACCCATACAGGACCACAGGCAAAGTTACAGTTTTGTATATTCTAATTTTTATGTTTTTGGACAGCAGACGAGAAGACAAAAGGTTCTGGACTGAATGGTAGCAAGCATTACCCGAGTTCAATCGCCTATTTATTTCCTCATGGATCAGGTTTCGATCTGTTATCGTTGTTCCCAAATATCTGAACTGTGCCACATTTTCAAAACATTTGTTAGCTATTTTTATGTCATGATTTTGTAGTGTATTCTGGTGACGAGACAGTTATGAAAACAAAAAATGAGCGAGGCCATTTCATACAACGTACGTAGTAAGGGAGAACAAATAGCTAAAGCTAATACAGGGAAATATATACGTCATCACAGCTATTAACAACTGGTGACCGGGCTCCTCACGGCTATGACGCCGTGAAGTTTGGAGATAACTCGACATTTCAGGAGAAACATATCACTTCCAACTTCAGGGTCGAAGAGAAAGCCAAGCAAGATACCAACAGAAATAGAGTGAAAGCCCTCAGCAAGGTTACTTCGCTTACTTTCCGTCCTGAACATGGCGGTGATATATGCATCCGAAAGGTCACGTTATCTTCACGACTAATTCCTTCTTATAGGTGGACACCAAATATGTTATTATAGGCCAACAAAATGGTGTGCACTTATAGCAGTAGTGCCACTAGTAATTCAGTGCACTTATGTATTTTCGTGCCAATTCAGCAGCCCAAAGGCTAATTATAAAGCAAGCACGAACCAAGAGAGGGAACAAACATAGGCATNATGTCAGATCGAAAGTTGATTTCCTAGGCAACGGGTATGAACAGAGCACGTTCCCGTAACAACCGGTTACCATGGGATTATTATACGTGACTTCCGTGGAAACATTCGACTATGCATATAGTTTACCGTGGAACTGGAAGTGTTTCCATGGTAACGCGTGCTTAAGCAGACAGTTACCGCAGAAATACAAAACTCTTCGAGGCGGTGTCTGCTATCATGGCCGCCTAACAGTTATAACCAGAGTTCAGAATTGAAGTCAAGAGTGCACCCGTGTGGAGGCGGGGTCGAATACCTCCACCGTGACCCTGTGAGTCGTAGGAGGCGATTAAGGGAAGTCTGAAATCTAAGACAGTAAAATACGATCGCGAGTCTCAAGGGACTCGGACCCGAAAACGACTGCGGCTGGCAAGGGCCAGCAGCAATACAAAATACAGACCCGTCCTCTCGTCAAAGAGGGCGCCCTATGAAAATAAGACTGTAACGGTCAAACAGTAATGAATATCTGGTCATGAGCCCCAAATGGGGCTCGACACCAAGACTGACTTACTGACTGACTGACTGACTGACTGACCGTCAGTCGTAATATGACTTTGCCTTTCAGTCAAGAGTGAGAAGTGAAAGTGGAGAGAACACAGAAAGTGTTATAATTGAGTTCAGTTGTGATATTGACGTCAAATAAATCCATTCATCCAATCTAGAATCCAAAATTATTAGTCACGCAAACCAGAACACCTAGCAATATTTTAAGAGCTAATCTCAATCACTGGACCTCTTTCTAAGGGGCCCAACTGAGTAGGTGTCTTCCTTTCTCACCTGAAGACGGAAACATATCCAGTTTCCGAAACTTCGTGTCCTCAATTACCTAGATTTTCGGACGATGGAAAAAGTCCAAAAACCCAGTAATTCCGTATGTATCCTCGTATATTCATATATCTTTCGCAGTCATCGAATTATCAGCAAAAACAGATGAATAACTATCACTAATCATTAATGTATTTAGTTACGAGCATAAATTCCTTCCCTAATATGACGCATGCGCGTAAACTAGCGCAGCGCCAATCACAACTGCACGAAGTTCTTAAGTGGGCGGCTTTTGCTGTGCTCACAAGGCAGCGCCCTGTAGGATGCAGTCAGATGTGTTTCAACACAGTATGCCGCATTTCACACCACAGGCAACATTACGCCTGAGGCAACACTTTTAAATACCGTGGCTAAATCCGTTTTAAAACGCTTTTCTCTATAAACGGAATATATACAAGTATTCTCACAGCAATTTTATTTCATTGCAGAAACTGTCACACACGTCCATCTGTTTTGTGCGGAATCAAAACCTTTCGGTATAGTGAAGTATCTTTTATCTGTAGAGGCCGCAATTTGATTCCCGGGCACAATATGCGTAAGGCTTTTAAGCTTATAATGAGTGCCCCAGGAGGAAATGTCATTATTCTGGGAGGTCATAGTATCGTCCATTCGAAGCAAAATTGTATACATACAGGTGTCCTATTTCAAACTGTTTCCGAAATAGAGCTATTTCACTGTGCAGTACACTGTACACTGTACAGACATGCAACACGCCATGTCCTTACACGAGTTGCAAAGTGCATTGATGTTGACGGTGGAATTTTCGAAAATGTATTATACTAGGTAAATTGTACCAAATTTGTTACTTGAACAATAAATATCGGTATTAGAAACAGTACGTAATATCTCTTTCTTATCAACAATTTCGAACTGTAGAATGAAAGAGCTCTATCCCGGAAAAAGTTCGGAGTAGGACATGTGTACATCGTCCGATATCCTAAAGAACACAACGTTACGTAAACGGAATTTGTCTCCGTTCTAGGGCTAAAGGATGGAGGCGCCTATTATGTTCTGTCCGTTTGAAAGAGCTAGCCTCCCCAATCACTTCGTAACCTATATCGGGTTCGTCGGGTAGGGTAAATTGTTGCTGGTACTCGCCAGCACAGCCATTCTTGATTCAGAAGCCCGTGAGACAAATGACCACATTTTAATGCCTCGCATTCCAGTCGTGATAACATTTATCTGTCGGTCAGTCGGCCGAAAAAATTGGTGGTGGTCCTCGCCAGCAAAGTCCCGCTGAACTCGTGGTTATGTTTTGCTGCTTCACAACTCTAGGATTAATGCAACTATCTGGGAGTAATGTAACATCTTACTATATCCACATATGCATCTGAAATCAGGTTTCGTCAGAAAAAAAGTAAGAAAATTTACAATAAAATTGTGGGAACATACACAAAACATGAAACAAAGATAGAAAATGAAGTGGAAAACAATTCCATGAAACCAAACCAACGGCTACGTTCAGAACACCGATGCTGAAGAAGAACAGAAGGTTTCTATCTTTTACAACGTTGTGTTCTTTAGAACACCGGACGATGCACAAAGTTCAGAAAGTGAATAGTGACGAGAGCTAATGGCCATCGTCAGACCACTTAACAGTCGATCAACACATTGACTAATCAGAGAAAAATATTCAAATGCTGCAATATTTCAGTTAATCGTATGTGGAGAAAATGTATTTTGTAAATTACAGATTCTTTACAGAAACAATGACGAACTGAATACAGGACTAGCATTTAATCTCGTTTAAATTAGTTTAATTATGATAAAGACAACATAAACATTGTAAAGCTATCCCTGTAACAGGCCATGGAGGCCCATACGGTTGTGAGACGTCTAGGCTCTCACATTTTCTAGACAGTCGGCTCATAGATGGCCGTAAGTTTGTCAGCATTACAACCAGGAAGATTCCTGTTTCTCATTTATGTTAAGGGCTGAATTGAACCCAGTGTGTGTGGCTAGAAGGATTAGGTAAATTGAAAAAATACACCTCATCGGAACTCGAGACCGCGACCTTACGGCTTATAGCATAGTGCCCCAATCCATAGAACATGAATAACATCAACTATGAAAACGTAAAAAAAATCATTATGAAGAGCTTCACAATTTGAATTCTTTACTCAATAATATTCGAGACTCAATGTCGTGGGGAGGGGGGNGACTCAGCTCCCTGTAGCTAATTAATTGTACATCTAAAGTTTTACTTATTTCCGGAAATAGTATAATTAAAAGTATATCTTATATAGTATGCTTTTCATTGAAGCAAAATGGAAGTATTCCTAATTTATTCTCTCCCGATGGTATCTGAAGCGTGGCTGTAAAGGAGGGAACAGAATATCCAGTCGCGTGTGCAATTCTCCGTTCCGCTCTGAAGACAGAGTATTCTCATGTACCAAACCGTACTTCATTAACTGAAATAGACCGAAGACCGAGCCACTAAAACAAAAGCACTATATTTGATGACGTCACAATCCTACCCAGAGTGCTGTGCATGTTTGTTCACATCAGCTATAACGTCTCATACTATTACTTTACTTAAGCATTCCAAGAGCAAATATGTATCTAAGAGAACAGAGGAATATGAAAGTCGGACCTACGAATGAATTCACAGCACAAGGAATTATTACTTCCCCAGACGAATTTTTTCTAAAGCTGAACTCAATTTTCATGTTAGCTGCTATTTGCACTCTTAGGGAGGCCGCATACCAACAGTATCAAGACATGAGACAAAAGAAGCAGTCTTGCTTCATTCGTGATTCGTCAGTATCATGACTCAGACCGGTGTGCGGAGGTTTTCATAATCTCATTCGTTTCAACTGTGTTCCTTTCTTGGCGTCATGTCGCAGGCATCATGTCTTGACTGTTACATGTCTTGACGCATAGGTAGGCCGCACACCGGCATGCGTGCTCTATCCTGAGCCAGATCAAATCAATCCATACCATCCCATTCTATCTCTCTAAGATACGTTATAATATTGTTCACCCACCTACGTCCTGATCTTCCCACTGGTCTCCTACCATCCGTCTTTCCCACCAATATCCTACATGCATTCTTCCTCTCCCCCTTTCGTGCTACATGCCTCTGCCATTTCACCCTTCTTGATTTGATCATTCTAATTTTATTTATTACATTAATAAAAATATAATCCATATGATATTTTCTTGTGGCCAGTAGGTGAAGAAACAAACACGCAGAATGGAGATTTGAAAAACAAAAAACATATCTCACACAAACGAGGTATATGACGAACAGAAATATTGTCATTTGTAGAGGCCAACTTTCACCTTCCGAAAAGGCATGTGCACCCCAGTGAAAATAAATCACATCAACATACAACCAAAAGAACAAGTCAAATACCTAGGATTAACCTTTGACAACAAACTAAACCGGAGACAACACATATTCAAGAAGAAAAGAGATGGACCAAAAAACCAAAGAACTCAACTGGCTCATAGGAAGAAAATCCCGCATCTCCATCGAAAACAAGTTACTAATCTACAAAACAGACATCAAGCCTATATGGACATATGGCACAGAACTCTGGGGCTGCGCCAGCAAATCCAACATCGCCATTATACAGCGTGCCCCGTCCAAAATACTCCGATCCATCACGAACGCGCCATGGTATGTATCCAACCACACCCTACATACAGATCTAAAAACTGCAACCCACTTCTTCAACTACTACTTCAACCTCATCAAAAGAATTTGGGCACCAGATCTAAGGAACTGAGGAGAACATCATTGGATGTTTATTCCGCTCACGCCAGAAGAGTGTACAATAAATAGTTATTATATTGTACACCAATCAGCACATTGACTTACAGATTGTACAGTCTGATTGTCACTAAAGGATAAGAAAAAACATTTGTAGAGGCGACTTATAAGACGGGGTTTGGTATGGATAATCTGATTTATTGCGCATTATATACACTACAAGCAATACAGCACTATAGCTATTCTACAGACTTTGCAGTTCACCGTTACACACGCACTAGGATTTTCAGTCTTCACTAGTCGTATCCTGGCAACGGATTTATCACAGTCTCACTGTAACTTCAAATCTCACATGTAGTATTTTTTTTATAGAATAATTTCTTTCTTGTCATTATTCTGCAATTGCCAATTCTGAAGACTCGACTGAGTTCAATTCCTCTGCTCCCAAGTTCGTATCCTGGCAGTCTTGCGTCTTCACTTCTCATTACTCTGCTTCTACTCTTCACTTTCGACTGCTGTTCTATACTTGGTCGCGTCTTCTGTGTCCTTTTACAGCCCCTAGGCACGGACCACACAAGAAACAGCCTCTATTTTTAAGGAGGCGTGTTTAGTGTTCCGTTTTCTAGCAATGGGTATACACGTCACAGTTAATTTCAGCTTGGAAAAGCAGAGAAAAGAATTAAAACTCTTAGTCGTGTCCATATTTTGAGTCTATTCTCTTCGAATAAATATTCACATCAGATTTTCGTTTGCCTTATGTAGAACAATAGCAGTTTCCTAAAATAAATTCAAGCTATAACCATGTGCTTCATGTACGCGAATCGGTAAGGAAGATTGAGTGGTTATCTTCCTTGTCTTCAGACTGTGCAGTCAGCCAGCATCTTCAACCAGATGGTCACATTTTCCAATTTAGATAAAAAATAAGGAGGTATTCAGCAAGAATGTTATATCCATCCTATACAGTTTAGTAATGCCTATGAAATTCTGATGTAGTGCAATTTATATAACTTGATGTCGAAGTTCCAGGAGGAACATGAAGGTCGTCAGAAGAAACAACCTCTTTAAAAAAATTGTTATGGTAAAATTGGTAAATATAAGTTATGATAAACGGGCTATATATATTCAGGATAACGTAGAGGTTTTGGATATATATTTATATGTATTAGTGTTATACAATATTGGTGTTTCAGTTTCATATGAAATCGAAAATATCTTACGGCATTTGCAATGCTGGAAACTTGGAATTCGGTGAACTCAAAATAAAATCCGAAGTGATATTAGAATATCGCGCAGTTGCTTGAGGACAGGATCAATATCTTCCCAGGCACACCGTTACATCACGCATAGCTTGAGTGGTATCCAGGTATCTGGTTCGTATCTCGGAATGTAATGGTAGTTCTGAGGAACTATTGTTTGTGTGTTTCTCAGTTCCTTGAGGAGAATGTTACGATAGGAGATCACAGACTAAAGAACTACTATTTTTTTACTTTTTCCGTAATCAATTATCCTAGAAACTAGAAAACACAATGTTTCGGAAATTGGATTTGTTTCCGTGTTCAGGTGAGTGAGGGGACCTACTCAGTTGAGTCCTTTAGAAAGAGCTAAACTCAATCACTGGACAACCGCAGTCAGATTAACACAGCTATTTAAACGCCTGAGACCCGGTTAATTCAGGGGGAGATAACAGGAAAATATGCAATAAAAATTGTGATAAAGTACACACATGCGTGGAACTAGGATAGAAGAGAGATAAATAAATTATGCTTGAAACCTAGCCAACAAAACCAAGTGCATGAGCACTGGTGAAGATTTTGCTTATTTTCTGTGGCGATTCGATATACTTCCGGAATCTTTCATCCTCACAGTTTGTTTCAGCTCTCCAAGACTGGGAAAATTATACTTCATTAAGTAAAAGAAGCAAAGATGTCCCTGTGTTTAATTAAGCATCGCTTCACGAAGATGTATTGGGAGTGGAGTTATAGCTCCACCATTCTTGACCTCGGCACTAGATGAAGGCGAGTGGTAAGCTTCACACCCCAGTCGCTTTCCTCCCAGGGAACCAATATCCCGTACCAATTGGATAGGAGATTGGGTGAGCCCCACAGCCGGTCTGGACGCCATGGAGGAGAGAAAAATCTTCTCCGTGCCGGGAATCGAACTCCGGCCGTCCACCCTGCAGCCAGTCGCTATACCGACTGAGCTATCTCGCCCCTTTACCTCATAACGTAGCATAAAAATTACCAGAGGCGTTCTTTGAAGTTTAATAGCTTATCTTAAAATGTGTATGAAATGTAAATTAGTGAAAGTCTGTCGCATCGACTTTCAACAAACTCTGTGGAAGGCTTTACAGGATTCTGAGAAAAGTGCGTTTATTCTCTTATGCAAACCAGGTTTCATTATGGATCAATATGGATGAAAATTGGACTTTACACCAACAATAATATCTCCCATATAGAATTTGAAGAAAATGTAACAGTTTAGGTTCTAAAGTTATGTCACAGACAGGCGGATAAGAATAATATTCCTATTAGGAGCTCTTTATGACGTTATAAAGAAATCTAAAACTGTGCAGAGTAAACAGCGCCCTTAAGAGCAGCCTCTAAAATGCAAGATGTGCTTAAATCTAACGAATTCGTATGGTCCTCTCCCTACTGTGGCATATCTAGAATCTTTCTTTTAGAGCCTTCGGTACATGAGCACTGGAATTGAGGTCTCGCAAGGGGGAATCCCTGAAGGTAGGGGTCATATTGTAAGGGGCTGGCAAAACAGCAACTAAAAATATAGAGGGATAAAAACAAAATATATCAAAATCCTTTAAAGCGAAGAGGTTATTCTATGGTTTAATTTGCGCGAGCGATCTTGAGAGTACATCATCTTGTCGTGCTTGTAGCCTGTGGGTGTGTTATGTGTCACTCTTTTATAAACGTTACTTCCGCAGCACATTTCTAACTGATAAAGCCATAACAAAAATCTGTTAAGCAAGTGGAGCCAGAATAGAGTAGTTGGTATAGCGACTGGTTAAGGGTTGCGTGAGGTCGGAGTTCAAGTCCCGGTAGGGTCAAGAATTTGTTTTATCCACGGCGTCCAGACCGGCCCTTGGGCCCACACAGCCTCCTATCCAGAGGGTGCTGTGGGGCTACTTCCTCGGAGGTAAAGAGGTCGGGACATGAAGCTGACAACTGACCTCCAACTAGTGTCGAGTTCAAGAAAATATGGATCTATATATACACTCTCCCATACGCCTTCTTGGCGTAGCGCATAATAAGTTAAGTACAGGGGCAACTTCACCTTATACAATTTCAAGTTACTGCTTCATTGTGTTGATTTCTCTAGTTCATTGTTCTATAACTTGATTAAATTAGTTCCAATTAATGCCGTTTGATTTCGTTAAAAATTGTTGAATGTATGAGAGGTTGGCTTTCTCGGCCCTTGCACCGCGACCTACAGTGGTCTTCATTCATTCATCCATCAGTAATCTGTCAAGACGACAGGTCCACAGTCTCTTCCAAAACAGTTCCCCATTTGATGCGATCTAGAGCTTTCTCCTTCAAATGAAAATATCCTCTTCTGTCCCCAAGGTCATCCAGCATCTTCTTATGTCTTCTTCCTCGTCTTCTGGTCACTTCTATCCGCCCCTCTATTACAGTGGTCTATTGTGCCTTTAAAATTTGTTACAACTTCATGTATATACTTACTGAATAGAGAGCCACCGCTTATTGCTTGGAAGTCAGGATATAGAGGGAAATATTTTGGGATGAATGTCACAAAAATTAGTACTGTATCGCCCACAGTCCAGTACAGAGCAGACGACTAAATATAAATGCTGTGAATTACTTCGTACATATGTGCGATTTGGCGCGTATAATTCGTAGGCAAAATGTATTACGCATGTCAAGAAATAGGCCATTATTCAATAAGTTATAAACTCCGTGGCCTTTAGTCCGCAAGCGAACTATACCGACCGACAGCCGCTTGTCGGCGAAGTTAGTGTCAATTTTAGGCCGCCCCATAGCTCAAGCGGTTAGTCGCTGGCTTCCCACCGCGGCGGCCCGGGTTCGATCCCGGGGTCTGGTCAAGTGGGATTTGTGGTGGACAAAGTGGCGTTGGGGCGGGTTCCCTCCGAGTATTTCGGTTGGACCTGCCAAACTTCATTCCACCAAATCCTTCATCATCATAATCACCAGGGACAGGTACAACAGGCCAATCAGTGGCCGCCGTGCCGAGTGGACCCAGCTGGACTCCAGCCCTCACTAAGTGAATTTTAGTGTCAATTTTAGCGGACAGAGGATGTCACGTGGTCACCGCAACGAATCCCCACGGCCATTAATCTCGGTTTTCTAAACCGGAGCTGCTACTTTTTCATTCAAGTAGTTCCTCATTTACGCTCACGAGGCTGAGTGGACCCCGTTCCAGACCCACTACTTCTTAGAGAATCTGGTAGCGCTGGGAATCGAATCGGGGACCTCTGGATCTGCAGCCAGGAATTCTGAGCATTAGACCACAAGGGCGGTCCAATAAATTACAACCGAAATTTTTAATTTAAAGTTAATAAAACATGAATCTAATATATACAATAAAAGATCAATTATTTAAGTAGCAAGCGCTTTCTGTTCTCAAAGTAGAAAAACAAACATGAGAAAGAACTAAGAGAAAAACACAATGTCACTTTCTGAACGTCAAAGCCTTGTTTGTCAACCAATAACTCGCCCTTACATAATGATGCTATATATTTTTCTTTTTTACTTCTTATTTCATTTGAACACAAAAGTACGTGATACGTATCTTGTCATGAGGTACGAGTTTCATGCATTTTGGTTGGTGGGCTGAGTCATGCAATGCTACATGTGTAAACCCCCGAGCAAATCAATATAATTACGTCACATGCTGAATCTAGTGGTGGGCTCTCACTCTACTGGCCTAGTGATATTCATTTTCGCGCAGATAATTTGACCCTGAATACGTCACAACTAAACGACTGGATGATGTAGGCCTTTGCACATACTCTGTAGCTTAAACAGTATGCTATTTGATACGTGAGTGTCGTGTGGGTGTTTTCCATTAACGAATATACGTACAAGGTTCGTCCTTTCAAGAAAATAAAAAAAAATCCGTGGTTTTAGTCCACAAGCGAACTATACCGACGGAGCGACCGCCGCTTGTCAACGAAGTTAGTGCCAACTTTAGCGGATTGTGGGTGTCGCGTGGTCAGCGCAACGAATCCCCACGGCCGTTAATTCCGGTTTTCTAGACAGGAGCCGCCATTTCCTTGAAATAGCTTATCAGTTATCCTCACCAGGCTAAGTAGACCATATTGCAGACCCACTTCTCAGAAAATCTGGTAGCGCCTGGAATCGAACCCGGACCTCTGGATCTGTAGCCAGGAACTCTGTCCACTACACCAAAGAGGCGGTCTTTATCAAGAAAATACCCAATTAAAATAACCCAACCCCTCATTATGGCGTGCACATGATCCCCTCCTCCCTCGACCCTAACCTGAGTCTGATAAACTCAGCCATAATAAGATCACGACTATCAGAATTGTGGGACGGAAAAATATAGACATGGGTCCCGCACAGGGCCGGAAAACAGAATGACTTCTGGCGAGGACTAGCAGCAATTACTCGACCGACAGAACGTCATCCATATCCTATAGATTTCATGGCTGTAATACGTATAAAGCAAGGCTGCTGGGTCCTTTAGCAAGTCTCCAATTCAGGTACCATGCTTTGTCTTCAGTTTTAGAAATTTCAAACAAGTTACAGTCAGTGTACTTACGACAGCAGAAAATACAGACTAACTGTGTTTCCCCGCGGTGCCCAACAGCGACAAAACAAACACACATCGAACAAGTGACACGTACACATGTATGCACATTACTTTCAGAATAATTGTTGATTATATTGTATATACAGCATTTGGGCATAGTTGATTGTGATGGGTGGGCGATATGGCTGAAATGAGTGTTAGTAATGGCCGCATGTCATGAAACACAGTTCTGCCAACATACACCACGCCTTCATGAAGATGTATGAGACGAAAAGAAACGGTAAACTTTGCAAGTCCTGTTAATGAGGTCTGTGTGTAAAGCACTTTCCACATTAATGATTCTGTATTCAAAACATATCCAATTTGACAATTCCTTCCTTTCATTTCCGCCTTTTATCTTTCTGTTTCTGATATTCCTCACCTTATCTTCATCCTTATTTTCACATTCCTATTATGCACTCCACCAAGAACACTGTATCATCACCATAAAGTAGGCAATTGTTTCTAAATGAAACACTTAAGTCCAGTTCATTTATGAACTGGGATTACCTTAAAAACCATACATTAAAAACGAAAATAATAAAAGCGGTAAAATTATCCCTGTAAAAGGCCATGGAGTCCCATAGGGTTGTGAGACAGAAGAGGCTCTCATATTGTCCAGACAATCGGCTCACAAATGGCGCTGAGGTTGTTAGCCTTACACGCCGGCCGCCCTTCACCCTCCAGTAAGATTCGTGTTACTCATTTCTGTTAGAGGCTGAGTCGATTCCAGTGTCATAGTGCGGCTGGAAGGATTTGGTCAACTGAAAGGAATCCACTTCATCGGAACTCGAACCCGCAACCTTCCGGCTTGTAGCATAGTGCCTCAACCAACTACGCTACCACGTGACCCTAATTCCAAGTAATATATAAAAATATATATAAAATATATAAAAATTTACCTCACAAGAAACACCTTACATTTCTTCTGTAAAGATATTTATGGAAATAGTCGTTTTTCATTCTCTGAACCACATGAAACGTACACGGTAGAGTGCAGAGTTTTTGTGTGTTAAAGCAGATGGTACATATATAACCACTCGGCTTTAAAAGGTTAACTGGGACTACCACGCCATGAATGCGTGTGTGGGAGTGGAAAATCAGAAGAAAGTTAAAGGTCAGATTTACACCTCGTCTGCTTTACCCCTGAGAAAAGAGTCTCCAATATCCATCGGCTCCCACAGCCGGTCAAGTCCACGTGAAAATCATTGATGCTTTAGATACACAATACAATTTTTGTTTCCTTGGCACTACAGCCCCAGTGGACCTAGGCCTACCTCCATGAACTTCTCCGTTCACTTCGGTTACACAATACATTACTTTATTATTTTAATTAAATAATGAATTTCATGGCTCAGAGCCATTTTAAGAAATTCATAGTCACCCAACTGCCCAAGAAATTCAAGTTTTACTATGATCAAAGCAGCCCACAACTAGATCTGTCTAAAGCCAGATTAATCCAATCCACATCCTCACAACCTACGTCTCTAAAATCCATTTTTACACTATCCTCCCATGCATACCCAAGGATTCCAAGTTATCTCGTTCCTTATGCTTTTTAGACGAAAATTGTGTACGTATTTCTTATCTCTGTTGCACGTGCCAGGTGTCCTACATGGCTGATTATCTTTGATTTTATCATAATAAAGTGATATTATCATTTCAAGGCTCTGTATATGTTTCATATCCAAGAAATTCTAGTTAAGAGACCGGTAAGGTATCTACGTGGTACAAATGTCTAGGCTCCAGCTTCCTGATAAAGCTGATAAGGGCATGAATTAGCATAATAGCTCTTTAGACCTCAGTACTGTTCGCCGCTGTCTGTACACCGTAGGTGTTCATAGGAACTCTGGAATACTGCTCCAATTATATCAAATCCCAGAAATATTTGAGTTGCTATTTTCATTTTTGTTTTTCACTTTGCAAGATAAAAATGGTTCGTAGCAGCTCCGCCTACTTATTTCTAGTTATATCATACTTAAGAAATCTAAGTACGAGTAGTTATTTTTACATAATTTTACCAATTAAATTTTTAACATTTTTCATTCATTTACTCTTCACAATTGTCACTATATCAGCAGTTAATTATGTTCTCATCATAACAGCGCTAAAGTAAGGAACAGTGAGCTAGAGGATACCGAAGGTTCAACACAGTCCACATCAAAATCAGTCACTGGACGCGATAATAATCCAGAGGCAACCACCTCCCATCCCCACAATTTATACCTTTTACTTTACCTTACTGATACTCTCCAATTTCCTTCTCGAACATCCAAACGGATATTTTCAAAGATATTTCCTAACCAAAATTTTCTGTACATTCCCTGTCTTATCCATCCTAACCGCGTGACACTGCGTCACAGTCCCCTCGACTTCATTCTCCTGACAACAAGTGGCTTATGCAGCTATTATGGTTAAAACAAAGAAAATATAATCCGTGGCCTGTAATCCGCATGCGAACTCTATCGACCGAGCGATCGTCGCTTGTCGGCGAAGTTAGTGCCAACTTTTGTGGATAGAGGGTGTCGCGTCGTTACCGCAACGCATTCCCACGGCCGGTAATTTCGGTTTTCTAGACCGGAACCGCTACTTTCCTTGAAATAGCTCCTCAGTTATCCTCACGAGGCTGAGTGGACCCCGTTCCAGACACACTACCTCTCAGAAAATCTGATAGCGCCGGGAATCGAACCCGGGACATCTGGAAAGTAGCTAGGATCTCTGACCACTAGACCACAGCGGTGGTCGCTATTGTGGTTGGCAATGCATTAAACTGCCACGACATATAAGACCGGTCCAACATGAGTACGTCTATTGGCTTTGGCTTTCTATTACAATAATCAATTGGCTTAATTCTTACTACTACTACTACTACTACTACTACTACTACTACTACTACTACTACTACTACTACTACTACTACTGCCACCATCGCTATATTTATAAATATTATCAGCAGTATTTCTCCTGTAAGTTGTGTTTCTCACAGTTGTATCTAGATTATTGTATTCTGGGGTATAATGGTGTACGGTTTGGTTTGACAGATGAGTATCAAAGTTTCGGATGAGTCTGCTGCCCCTTTCTTCGGGTTTTGGTTGATATATGAACGTTTCGAAACTGCTGCCTCCAACCTTTTACCCTGAGCACGGAGGCAACAGGTTTCTCCGTGTGTTCACATTCATCTACCAGACCACACAGCTTCACATCCCAGAAGATACTGATGATGATGATTATGATGACATTATTATTGTCATCATCATCATTATGGTTATTATTCGGATTACATACGACCGTTCCCGATCAAATTTTTATTTTTACATTTTAAAATTACTAGTTGAAATAGCGTCATTCAATAACGTAAAAAAACCAATATACTGTGATATCTGGGACTCTTATGGCATGACTGTAAATATTACTATGTTTTGAGATGTGATATCGTGTACTGCGGTGGATGTTAACCGGTGTTTCGGAGGAAATTATCGCCTACAACTTCAGGTCCGGAGAGTAAACCAAGTTAGCAAGCTGTTATTTTACTCTGTTTGCTTCCTTCATTATTGGCTTCCCCTTCGACCCTGAAAATGTATTCAGAACTGTCGGTAACATCCCACACTTCAACAAATACATTGCCTCTCCAAGTCGGTGTAATGTGATACGGAACTGTGTAGTTAAGAGCAGAATTTAAAGTGTGGCAAATGACAGTGGCGTAAACATAAATCATCAAAGTAATTAGCAGCCATCGTCACCCCAACTAATTCATTCGCCATCGTTGACGTCAGTACAGTAGGAACAAATGGATGAGAGGTTAAACTCTAGTGCATGCGATGTTTTCCTTCTTCTGATGGATTTCGATTTATATTCGTGAATGAAGAAACATGTAGCCGAGTCGTGGAAATTGTTTTCCCCTTGCCTGTTATAGTATGGCTAATGGACGATAACATCGTGGTAACAGGTCGATGCATACTCGTACATTACCACACATTGTTACTGTTTGTATTTCTTGACAAATTCAGCCAAATACAGGGTTTTCCACAGGACATGAGCTCTATATGAGATTTTTTTANCTATATGAGATGAACTCAGTTACAGCACTCGAGACACTGAGCTCCGCTTACCCCTCCCCCAACCTCTGTTTGGGTGGCAAAGCTACTGTACATTTCAAGGCCATAGCTCATATCTCACCGAATATACTGCATGTGTTTTCCAATATGTCATTTGATTTTCTTACGTGGCTGGTTTGTTAGGCTTCCAAATATTTTTTATATAATTGTGCAACACTGATTTGTCCTACTTATGCAGGACATTTTGCGTCCATCACTGCAGACTCACGCCATAAGCATGCATAGACGCATATGCTAAATTCTCAGGCATACAAAACTGTGGAAAAAATATACGGGTAATTCGGCGCCAGCACGAGTCAGTGAAATCATTATGATGTTACAGAAGCTCTAAACATGCTCATTTCCACACCTGTTACTGATACATAAGTTCCCGGCTTCTCTCATGATCAAGTATTCTATTTGATGTTAAGGGACTATCATACAAACTGTGTGTTCAATTGATTTCTACATATGGCGGCAGTATCCGTAACAGCTGAAGTATTTACGCCACTATTGAGATGGCCTTTTGAATTCATGTATCAATAAGGAAGTTAGACTTACATATAATTCTTGTCAGGTAATTCACATAACGAATTGGTAATTCATTTCTAGTATATTTTTGTTTATTTATATGCAAACTTAACAGCCCAAAGACCAAACAATAGTAGCAAAGATAATAATTTTGCTTTTGCTTAGAGTATGTAGAGTTGAATGATGGTAAAAGCCGTGAATAATGAAATGAAAACAACGTGGAAAGAAGCGTTCATGGTTTAACTTAGGTATAGCGAGTATACATTCATTTATCTCGATAGACTGGGGAAAATCACGAAGACTGAACACGATGGCTTGCGCTTCGGGATTTCAACCTAGGTCCTCAATACGCAGCAGAATACTAACCACTCAAATGAGACATTCAATGTTGCTATTATTATTATTATTATTATTATTATTATTAT
>NW_019734314.1:360182-389258 GCF_002891405.2 Cryptotermes secundus
TGTTTTTTGCAGCGAATGTATGGAGTGCTTACCAGGAATTAGTTCCAAATATTTTCTCAACCCTCTCGTGACAGTACCCGTGGCTCCAATAATTACTGGTATCACAAAACATTTCATGTTCCACATTCGCTGAATTTCGATGCTTAAATTTTTATTTTTAATTTCTTCTCTGCTTCTTTTTGTACTACATTCCTATCCGATGGTACTGATACATCTATAAGTATGCATGAACAACAAACAAGCAAAAACGTTTTGCATTGGAAATAAATTATAAAAAGCCAGACGTAATATTAACAAGAAAATATGAAAAAAAAACAGGCACTCAGATTGGAGAATTCTCTGTAATTGTAAAGTTGTCTCTGTGCTGAATTTGCTAAGCAACAAGCCATAAAGATATATGGGAGGGTAGAGATACAGATCTATCTTCCTTAATCTCGGCATTAGAGGTGAGTGGTCAGCTTCACGCCCTAGCCGCTATACCCCTGGGGAAATAGCCCCGGTACCCATTGGATAGGAGGCTGGGTGGCCCCCATAGTCGGTCTGGACGCTGAGGGGGAAGAGAAAAATCAGTCTTTGTATCGAACAAAAACAAAGACAGCCTACTGATACAGAAACTGTAACAGGGAGAAGTAATGACGTATGCAGTACACCCTGAACAGAAGAAATGAAGCAGTATGGTACCGAAATCAGGTATAGTCATTTACCTTGCTCAAAAAGTCTGCTTCTACTGAAATAATCCCAGTCTCAATAGTAGCAACAAGCATATTACATCAGAATACATTTACGTGTAGCTTAAAACCATCAGTGAAAAAGACAGATTTTTCCACAAGTCGAAGCTGTGTAAATTTCAGTAGCATGTTATTATGAAAATACTTGTGTTCTATGTGTGTGCGCGTGTATATATATATATATATACTCGTATATCTAAGGCATGGACTGTCTTCGCTCGCTCGGAAGCCGGGATCGTGGGTTCGAATCCCACTCAGGGCATGGATGTTTAGTTTGTGTGTGTGCGTTTTCCTGTGTTTGTGTACAGGTAGAGGCCTTGCGACGAGCTGATCACTCGCCCAAGGAGTCCTACCGAATGTGTAAGATCTAGTAAACCGAAGTGAAATGGAGAGTTTCATGGAGGTAGGCCTAGGCCCAAATTGGGGCTGTAGCGCCACAGGAAAAAATATAATCAGTTCAACGTGTTTCTTACACAGTTAACATGCAATTGAACATTTTAAAATATTTATTGTAAATGGTGCATTTCTTTTCCGATAATGAAACCCATTTGTATTTACTGTACTTTAAGATCTCTTCGTGGATCCATATACCATCTCCCACACGTCTTCACGGCGCAGTGCTTTAATTAGTTAAGCATTGGCAGAGACAACTTTACTTTAAGATCAGGTGCTTTCTTATTCCATCAAAAAACAACAAACAGGACTCATGTTCTTATGTGACCATAGACGGGGTATGGATTAGATATTGGATTTATTGACCAGTTATACACACCACATAGAACTACAGATAATTACAGCGCCATTGGTGATCTCCGCATATTACTAATCACTGCTGCAAACACTGTCTTCTCCAGCCCGCAGTGTCTTCAATAGCCGTACCCTGGCAAGGGCTTCTAACACTGGAGATTCTTAAGCTTCTCGCAGTCCGGTTCTCTAGTCAGAACCGCCCGTGCAGAACTTAACTCAACTGCCGCCTGAACTATAGCGCCATCTCTTCTTAACCTCCCTTGCCGAGCTCAACTACACTGTCAATCCTCAACTCTCTCTCTCTCAATTATTATTTCAGCTGGCCTGGGATCCTCGTTAAATAGCACCAGGGCGGATCCAACAGAAAAATACCGTTTTCATCGTTACATCCATATAATACTTCGATTGTTGCTTGCGTATTATTTGCCGCGGGAACGTGTTTACCGAGCCGTTGTCTAGCAATGAATGTCTACTCTGGCTCCATTATTCCGGCTTTCAGGTTTCATGTGACAGTGGGAAACGAGTGTGTTCAACCCTGTGTGAAACAGTAGACGACCTCTCACCTTGTATATGACCGTGGCAGTCTTACTGCTGCATTACTTTACCACTTGTATAACATAACCTCGCCGGTCCCACAGTGATACAGTTCAGTGCAAGAGGGGGATATATTTATATTTCGAGTCTGTGATGAAGTGTAATGCAAGATCAGTTAACGGAACTTTCTTGCATAAAATTCATTTATTAGACTGTGTTAGAGCTGCCATTTTAGTTTACAAACGGAATCGTAACAGAGTGTTTGTTTCTAAGGAACAATGTTTGGTGAGACATGCAATGTTGCATGTGCGTTTTATCGATTAATGTATCTAATTGCTAGAAGTAGAAGAGCCCGAATACAGGCCTCAATTACGTAAATGCAGCATACGGAAACACATAATTTCCACTTTTTGAAATTCATAACGTTTACTTTTAGAATAAAAGCCAAAACTGAATTCAACAGACATTATACACAATTCTTAAGGTAACATATTTTATCATACTTAATTAGTTTGTTATGTAAGTCTTTGTATAATGTACATGTACTTCCTGCATTACTGAAATGTGATATATGTTCTAATACATTATTATTATTATTATTGTCAGTATGTAGACTCTCAAATTTTATATTTGTTTTTTTAATTATTTTATGTAATTCTGTGTACTCATGCTAACCTTGTAATTGGCCTCTGTGCTGTTAAGTTGCGCATAAATAAACATGATTTAAATTGAATTTTGTCAGGAAATTTTTAATAAAACATGGGAATGACTGAGTCCTCATGTTATGCTTCTAATTATAGTGGGGTCATAAAATTCAAAATAATTCTTGTATTTGAGTGCAGGATTTGTATCGAAGAGTTCTATCTTCAGGGATACAACACAGTGTGCTCCTTTAAAAGTGAACCAAAGTTTCAGAGGGACAAATAGTTTCCATCTTCAGGCTCGAAGAATTAGGTAAGCAAGAAACCAGAGCTCTGCTTGCTACCGGCTTAACGCTGTTTCTTGCTTGACTTATTCTTCGATCCTGAGGATGGAGGCGACATATTCACGGGAAGCGTCTGCTGACTCTAAACGGACTTCACGGCGTTATGTCCCAGAAGACAGAACTGCCGGGAAGGCATCTCAAATGATAGAAGTGTTCTATTTTATAAGATGCATTAACTATGTACAAATTTTCACGAAAAATTATATTTCATGTTGTCCAGTATGGAATAGCATGGATATTACTATAAATTTTAGTTAGGCACGCGAGAAAATTAAACTTAAATCTTTCTAATAACCTCACGGTAATCACTGGCAACTGCACCTCAATAGGCTTACACAAATTTAGGCTGAAGTGGCAGTCTGGGGGTCGTGGAGGTTGGAGTTGACGAAGTTGGAAAGAACGTTCCAAGTTACAATTCGACAAGGAAATTAAAAAACATTTTCAGTAAATCTATGGAGCAGACTCATTCACGAAAAGTTGATGGCATATCAAATTCTCTAGAAATTCTCGACCTTTTACGAAAATGTAAGGTTAATTACCGCGTTCGCATTAACCTGTCACTGTATCTTATCTTCGACCAGATAAATTCAGTGCATCCACACATTGGGTTGGAGATGGATTTGAAAGACGCCGGTGGATTCTGCCAGACTTCACGGCGTCACATTCTACAAGATAATATTCTTTTTCATAAGAAGTAATTGTATGCAGTTACATATAAAATATTCCATGTTTCCTGTCTTAACGTCCCTTTCTCGTATTCTTCTTAACTCCTTCCTTCCTTCCTTCCTCCCCCCCTCGCTCCCGCTCTCTTGCAACGGCTGGTGATAGCAGGGTTGCTATAGTAACGAGGACTGGCCGGCCTTACAGCAGGTGCCAAATTACATCACTCAAGGAAAGTTTATGCTCTCAAGTGAATTTTTGCCTCTGAAAGTTAGTGAGTGTTATGTTACTAGAAAGTTCCGAAAATAACTATAATAATACATCAGAAATATATTTGTATATTTCATACTTTTTTTTATCTTTTAAAAATGACATAGTTGTCGGTCAAACAATTCAAGTCTCATCATACAACTTTGTTTTTATAATTATAGGGTACTTCTGAGCGAATGAGCTGGAATGCCCCTATTTATAAGTCATAAACGTGATTTATGTTCAGTGCAACTGGGAATTTTTGCACACTGCTGGCAGTGTTACAGATACGTAAGGCGCTCACAAGGAACTGTGTCTTGTATTAGTCTCTTTATAAACGACAGCAATACTGTGTAGGATTTGAGATTTTCACGGCGGTGACTATGAAGAATGCCATCTTCTGGGATGTGGCGCCGTTCCTCCGAAACGTCAGCTCACACAAGATCTATACAGCGCTACATCTCAGAAAACGTCATTCTTGATAGCAATACTGTCATCAGAGAAACACTGTGGGGGACTTAGTCCTCTTGCGAAGCACTCTCTACTTTAAAGTAATTTCATGGAGGTACTTGACACTAATATCCACGTAAAAGAAAAGATATCCATGAGCATAAGGCCCAAGTAAGGAGTCAGTGAAGTTAACGGCGTGGACTTTGCACCAACGCCATCAAAACCTCGGAGAAAAGTGTGCTTTACGTTGATATATTCAAATAATTTGCAGTAGTTGTTAAGCAAGAAATGTGAGGCAAACTATGCAAAAAGATAAAAGTAAAATTACCCGTGAATCTAAGCATATATATATATATATATCTGAAGTTGTGCAAAAGGTACGGAAATACAGCTATACGCATTAAACGCGGAATTAAAGTTAATGAAAAAAGAATTTAAAATAAAATATTGGAAATATTTAAAATATTCCAAAAATGCTTAAAGGTTTCGAGAATAGCGCATGTTTATGCTCAAAATTCTTTAATAACATTTTTTTTGCAAAATTATAGATGTAAAAAATTTAAAATATTCTGAATATTTTTTCAAAATACGAAGAATTCTGTCAGTGTTCGAAAGAATGAAAATTTGAGAAAGTAGGAAAACCTGAAATGTCATGAAACTTAAGAAGATATGGAAGATTTCAGATACGCAGGTAATTTTTAATTCAAAGGCAATTTGAAGATGGAAATTTCATGAAACAAATATCTCGGACCAGTGACCATGTCTGATCTTTACCAACCTCCCTCTAAAGAGACCATCTCAAAACGATAATTCCCGTTCCCGGCCTCTAGACTCACAAGTGTCATGATGAACAAAGCAGGCTGCATACCTCAGCCCAAACTTGCCCCCGTGCGCCAACCGGATCTGCATGTCTATGTATGTTTTTCCGTCATTTATAACAGCAGACTGGAGCTACATATTACGTCTGCCATAGTAATACATGCAGGTATTAAGGACAATAAATTCCTGCAACGTATTTCTTATGTAATACATATATGTGGTGTTTAATGCACTATACTACCCGAAATTCCACCCATCCCCCAAACCACCACTTTAAAAGACGGTCGATGGCCTTCCTAGAATAATTATATGCTATATGCATATAGCGCCGGTCACGGTAGCCCAGCGGCCTAAGGCATTTACTGCCTTAACTCGCTCGGAAGCCGGGATCGTTAGTTTGAATCCCACACAAGGCATGAATGTTTGGTATGTGTATGTGTTTATTCTGTGTTTGTGTTGTCCTGTGTTTAGGTAGAGGCCTTGCGATGAGCTGATCATTCGTCCAAGGAGGCCTAGCGTCAGTAAAATGATCATGATACTGAAAATCAGAGGCCAGGGCCCAGGAGGGCTGGAGAGCCAATGAAAAGAATATGAATATGGCATTTTAACCGTGTATTGTTTTTATCTCTTCACAGCTCTTACATTTGCGCATACAACTGTTACATCGTCCATCATTGTTTTCGGGGTAGGGGTATGTAGAATATACAAACAAAAAACAAATGAACTTCGCAAGATATTATCGGTAAAATTACGAGGCGTGGGCTGAGGTAAACCTCCATGTAGGGGAGCGTGGGTTATATCCTGAGAGGCTGCGCGCAAATCGTGAAAACGTTTCTCGTGAAATTTTGCAAAGAATATTCTCGATAATGTGTTCTCGTGAAGTGAGAAATTAATTCAGAAATAATAATTTCACGAAATTCATAGAACTAATCGACATATCAGTACATTTTAAAATATATTTCGTTTCTGTCATTGAACGGTTTTATCGCTGCAAGTACTTCTGTAAATCATAATTTGAATTGATCACAAGTTCTATCTTCGAATAATGAACAAATTACATGATACACAGCCCTTATTGAGAAGCTAATATTCGCTCAGCTTGTCAAGAAATTTCCTCTCTTTTGTGAAACTCGGAAATCCTCAACCGTCAGTCTTCCAAACCAGATGAATCCTACCCAAAACTTATTTTTGGAACACTCTGTGTCCTTATTATCAGATCTACCAGGTGATTATGTATGAATAAATTCATGAAATGAGCCGAACTTGGGATAAGACAGGGTTATGATGCTACTGTATGTATTTGCACTTGGTCGATTTGTCGGAATGGCTAACTATAATGTAAATATATGATCAGACTGTTTACTTTGTGGTCTCCTAAAGGTAAACAAGGGTGGCCATGGCACTAACGGCTGCTGAATACACTCACTTTAGTAACAAATATAATCAGAGGGGTGGGGGTGTAAGACGTCCCTCCAGCCCCCGGTATGCTCTCTTCCATAACCCTTAGAAACACTGGTGTCTCTGGGGGTGAAGGATGGGGAACCCCCGATACCTGCAACGTATTCCATAATTAATCCCATGACTCAGCTGGGATGTGTGCCAAAGAATACAAACAAGCAAGTAGCTGATCATACATGCATGACGTCATGGGTGCCCTTTATAAAACATTAAGCTTTCCGACGACGAATGAAGAAAGCTGTATTTTGATACTGTACAGAAGATAGACATATCTTGACCACACAAGCTTACAGGACAATTTGCCCATATTTGAAAATTTGAAACATGTAGACACTACCGTAGTCGCGGATTTCGAAACATCGTAGCATTGTGAATCCTGTGTTCCATCGTCTAAACAACAGAAGCAAGCAGAGGACCAACCGAAACGAAGGAAAAAGTCCTGGAAAATATTTATTAATGTCTAATCCAATTCAGTGGCCGGTCACGGTAGCCGAGCGGTCTAAGGCATGCACTGTCTTCGCTCGCTCGGAAGCCGGGATCGTGGGTTCGAATCCCACTTAGGGCATGGATGTTTGTGTGCGTTTTTCTGTGTTTGTGTACAGGTAGAGGCCTTGCGACGAGCTAATCACCCGCCCAAGGAGTCCTACCTAATGTGTAAGATCTAGAAAAACCGAAGTGAACGGAGAAGTTCATGGAGGTAGGCCTAGGCCCACTGGGGCTCTAGTGCCAAGGAAAAAAAATCCAATTCAGTATTACCCTCCCACGTCTACAAAGTAGTCTCTTTCATAATATTTCCTAAGGAAGTTTTATGTGTTTTATATTTTATCTTTCCCTCACCACCTTTTAAATTCAACCATCTCACTTATTTACCCTCAAAAATACATAATTTAAATTATTTAGTATTAATTGGGCCAAGCGGTGCAATCAAAATCTGTGCTTAAAGGTAAAATATGTAAAGTTGTCCCTGTGTTTAACTAATTAAACACTACGCCATGAAGACGTATGGGGGAGGGGATGTATAGATAAACATTTTCTTGACCTCGGCACTAGTTGGAGGTATATGGTCAGCTTCACGCCTCGGCCACTTTACTGCCGGGGAAAGAGCCGCCGGTACCCATTTTATAGGAGGTTGGGTCGACCCCACAGGCGGTCTGGACGATTGGTGAAGTGAAAATTCTTGACCCTACCGGGACTCGAACTACGACCACTTGATCGTCCAGTCCGCAGGCAGTCGCTGTACCGACTACGCTATCCCGGCTCTAAATTTGTGCTTACATAATTAAACGTACATTAGGCACAAAAATATTTCTGAAAAAAAAACTATATCTTTGGCAACGTACTACCTCTGCTATGGCCACATGTCGAAGGATGTTTCGTGTGTTTAGAAGAGTTCTAAGACTCATATTTAGGCTTAACGAGTATATTTTCACTTTAACACTTCAAAACTGAATGGCATATGTATTAGTATATCTAGTGGTGCATTCACTGCTGACCGATATACTGTAGTTTCAGTTCCATGCTTATGCTCTTTTCCTTCCGTAAGATTTACTGTTGGAAGTTGTCCAGCGAGCAAATGCAGTGTTGTGGCTGTCTGAATGAATATTCGTTCTATCGATGTGTTCTGCTCATCTCATGTGTATTGTCACGTGTTGGGTGTATGTCACGCGACAAATAACTTTACGCCGTCTTGGATGTAGCGAATTTATTCCACATTCGCTCATACACGATTTCCCAACTACTGCCATCTGCAGTATCACAAATACTTCTCCTGCTCTCGGCAACTTCCCGATCGACACTGTGTCACTCCTGATCACACACTCTGCTCACATACTGCTCAGCCGGCTTTTTATACCGTTCCCTGTTGCCTCACGTTACAGCGGTGTCCCTTTGTTACGTCACCGCGGGGGAGGGGGGTGTCCTGCATAGAGCAAATACGTCACAATATATATATATATATATGTGTGTGTGTGTGTGTGTGTGTTGTGTGTTATTTGCAGTTACAATGCCTTATTTCAAAATTACAGCATATACTTATGCTTTCATGTTGTAAAAATAGAATGTCGAAAAAGAATACAGGGTTTCCTACTATAAATTGTAACTTTGTTGTAAAGAGAGAACATCGAGGAAGGACATAGGAATTTTTCTATAAACTACAATTTGAAGTTCTATTTATGAATTCGAAAATTGAGTTTATTGCAATGTGTTTGTCATATCGTAATATACACGTGAACAAAACACATAATTTGAATCGCCACGGCAACATTTATATATAGAATCATACATGCGCATTTCGGCCATACTTCCTCAGAATATCTAACTTATAACAATGGGAAAACATATACAATTCAAGGGGAATTGCTCTAGAATCTCTCTTTATGATATAATCATAAAGATTCTGCTCCAAATTACTAGTAACACAGTTCAAAAATATAGCGATTCATTCCCTGGTCACTGTTGGTATTAATACTCCCAGTAAATGGAGATGTTGAAAAGAGTCTCCCTATCGTCATCTCTCGTTATTTTTATGACAGTTGTTTCTTGAAACCTGTTTCTTTTTTCAACATTAGGCTGTGACTTCGAGAAACAGAAAATCCAGTTCCCACGCAAACTCACCAAAGCTTACGTCCCTTAAATCCTGGCAAAGAAGCTTGCTAGACATTTTGCAATGTAGGGTCTTTCTAAAATTCTGACACTGTGCAACGTCCATAAGGAAGTACATTACGTGTGGGTAGCCGTTAAAACGCTTCATATACAAATGCCCAAGAATATTCACGTCAAATTAAAGGGAAAATACGACATCAATAAATTATACAATTATACTCTAGCAAACTCTTAAAATAAAACTAAGTTCATTATAAACTCGCTACGGATATATATGTAGCCTACACAAAGTTTTATCCTATGTCCTTTAGACGTTACGTAAGCAGATACTAAATTTGGAACGTCCAGTCGTGAGGCACGCACGTGGTTTCTATCGAATTTGAAGTCATGACCTTCAAAAAGCATGACGGCCTCTCATATTGATGTTTCACATCCCACGTGTACAACCGATTACAGATTCATTCGAACCATGACGAGTTGGGTTTTAATATAACTCGACGACTCCAACTTAACTACAGATGACGTAGCTTATAACGAGAAACGAAAGTGATAAAGAATATCCGTGCAGAAAGGCAAGGTAAAGTTGTCCCTGTGCTTAACTAATTAAGCACTACGCTATGAAGGCGTATGTGGGAGTGGATGTATATATCCACATCTTCTTGACCTCGGCACTAGCTGAAGGTGAGTGGTCAACTTCACGCCCCGGCTGCTTTACCTCCGGGGAAAGAGCCCCTCTGTACCCATTGTATATGAGACTGGGTGGACCGCAGAGCCGGTCTGGACGACGTGGAGAAAATTCCTGACCTTACCGGGACTCGAAAACCGATTCCCTCGGTCGTCCAGCTCGTAGCCAGTCGCTATACCGACTTAGCTATCCCAGCTCCCGTGCAGAAGAGATGTAAAAGTACTTTGCATTTTGACCAGTTTCTAAAATTAAAGAATACAAGTCAATGGGGCAGAATAATATCACTGAAAATTTAAGGGAGTTAACTTGTAGTCAAAGATTGGAAAAAGTAACCCGCGGAAGGAACTCAAGCTCTTATTTTTTGGTCATATCTTATTTGTAAATACACATTTTGTTTATTTGAAACAACATACAATTTTCTCGGAACTCATACTGCAAGTCCCTATTACGGGCTTCAGGGTTAGTATTTTTATGGATTTATTCCTATAGCAAATCATGCTAAACGTTTGATAGCCTGAAGAAAATGGAGCAGAAAAAAATTAACTTTTGAAAATGTACAAATTTGGTTCCGTTGAAATCTAACATTCGTCTGAGTAAAACAAAAAAATCAGTTTGTATCTCAAAGGAAAATCCCCCGCACCTCCAATACCAAGACTAGTCGGTTAATGCTCTTATGGGAATTAATTGTTGCTTAGTCCAAGCAGCAGTACATTCCTTCGAAACGTCTATAAAGTTATACCGAGCTACATAGCGTTGAATCCCAGAACACAGTATTCATAAGTGATCGCTGTTAAAACGCGAAATCTCAGATTCACGTAAGGTCCTTAGACGCGCGCTTTTATTTATGTCTGCTACCTTACGGTGCCACGACATGTCAACAAGAGAACTGACTGAAGAGTATGTCACTTGGGATAACTAAGTTTTTGGACTTTGTCCGTAGTCTGGAATTCTAAAGAACATGGTGTTTCGGATGCTGGATCTGTTTTTGTTTTCAGTTGAAAAGTGGGGGATACGCACTGCGTTTGGTCCGTCAGAAATAGCTAAACTCAATCAATGGAGAGCTGATCAATATTCAGAAATGTTGTGTTCTTTAGAATACTAGACGGCAGATATAGTATGTATTTTATTGAATTAGAATTTCAGCTATTCTACTGGAAATGTTATGCAGGTTTCTGGTAGCCAATCGGTGCTAAACCATTGTGGCAACACGTGTCTGTGGCAGTGACGTAATGGAATTCGTTAGGTTTAAACCTTCTGAGTCAGCAGAGGCAGCTCGCTTGCTCAAAGAGTACAAGGCTTCAGAAGCTAGAATGTTTGAAAACCCTTAAATAGGCTCCTCAGGTTTTATCTGAATTTAATTACGATTATACCTCTTTTGTGAACAAAATTGTATACATCAATGTCTCTACTAATTACAAAAAAATAGGTAACACACTGACTTCCACGAAAATTGATTCGCTGAGGTTTTCTGAAAACCAGATTAATGAATGGAAGTCAGTCATTATCAAAGGAGACGCTAACATAATTAGCTTAAGTTTTAGAGGGAAAAGAATCTTAAATAATACTCTATTCTGATAAGCCATTCAGTTCTGCTGCTTTTGAGAATGATCAGTGAAGAAAATCTTTGATGGTTATTTCAGTGCGGTAATTCAGTCTCCATTACCTGTTAATTGGTTCCTAACATACACTGAGGGTGTCTGTCGAATACATGGTTTAGTGCGCAGCATTCATGCTTCATGTATAAGAGGTCCTGGTTTCAAATTTAGGCAGGACATCGGCTAAGCAGAATGAATGTCTTAGTGGACTTCCTCCCTATCTCCGGAAAATATCAAATTCTGCGCCGAACGCATCCTTCCAAATCCTTTCCTTTACAGTATTTACGATTCATCTTACAATTAGATGCCACGTACAGACTATTTTTATTGCTAGTGGGGTGGGACAAAGTCCCTTTTACTGCGACCACTTCTGGCCTATTGTACCAGCCCCAGATGATAGGTGAGGGTGATTGTGAAGCAATTGGTGGAATGAAGATTGGCAGAGGAAACCGAAGTACTCGGAGAAAACCTGCACCAGCACCACTTTATCCACCACAAATCCCAGTTGACCAGGCCCGGGATCGAACCCGGGCCGCCGCGGTGGGAAACCAGCGACTAACCGCTTGAGCTATGGAGCGGTCGACGGACAGACTTAGTTTCACTTAAAAATACAATATATTTAAATTGTACCGTTCCTTCTTTTTTAGTATGGCCTGCCGGGAGGAAGTGACATATACTTTATTTAACTCCTCATAATATGGGTCACGTGGTAGCGTAGCTGGTTGAGGCACTATGCTACGAGGGGCGTTCAAGTTCTAAGGTCCCCGATTTTTTTTCTCAGGACTGGGAGCAGATAGACACATGCGGTTTAGTTTAAAATACGTGTGCACTCTTTGTGAATGCGTGACAGAGATGGCAGCACTGCATAGCATACAGAACTCTAGTGGTGGCAGCGAGGGTGAGCAGTGTTTTTGATACTTAAAACGGAGACGTTTTCGTTACAATAACAGCGAGTAACCATTCGTTTTCTCCACTTGCGTGGCGCGACACCCATTGAAGTTCATCGCCAGTTGAGTGAGACATGTGGTGATGGTGTCATGAATGTGAAAAATGTACGTTTGTGGGTGTGACAGTTCAAAGAAGGCCGAATGTCGTGTGACAACGAATCAAAACAATCTCGGCCTTGCACCAGCTGGTCTGACAACATGGTCGACCGAGTTGAGAAAGTTGTTTTGGAGGATCGCCGATTGAGTGTGGAAAACATTGCCTCCAAAGTTGGCATTTCCGTGGGATCTGTGCACACAATCCTGCATGAAGACCTGCGAATGTCCTCCAGGTGGGTGCCACAAATGCTGGTGGACAACCACAAGGCTGTGCATGGCAATTTGCCAGGCGATGTTGACACGTGATGAAGGCATGAATGGGACTTTGTTTTCATCAGTTGTGACAATGGATGAGACATGGATGCCGTTTTTCAATCCTGAAACAAAGCGCGATTTTCCAGTGGTCAAAACAGACTTCTACAGAAGCGTTCATAGCGGCCATGGAATCAAGGTGTCGACGTTGTGAAAAATGTGTATGGCTGCAGGGAGATTACGTTGAAAAGTGACAGAAGTTTCAAATTGTTTGTATGGTTATTGTGTGAGAAAAAAATCGGAGACCTTAGAACTTGAACGCACAACGTACAAACCGAATGGTTGCGAGTTCGATTCCCGATTAGGAAATTCGATCTTTCAAATTGACCTAATCCTTCCAGCCGTACTATGACCTTCGGGTCGACTCAGTTTCTAACAGAAATGAGTAAAAGGAATCTTCCTGGGGGTGAGGTAAGGCTGACAAACTTACAGTCATCTGTGATCCGAATGTCTAGATAATGTGGGAGCCTCGACGTTTCACAACCCTATGGACTTCCACGGCCTGTTTCATCGATAGCTACACAATATAGATCGAATTTATAAAGAGTAATCGACAACAGGAGAATAACAGAATAAATATCACTGCTGTTTCATCATGGCGACGTCCACACATAGCAGCCTACTGTGAACGTGAGTTTCCTGGCAACAGAGGAACAATGATACTGCTAACAATACTAAGAAGAGCGATCAGATATCTGGAACAATATATGGTAGATAAAAGCAAGCTTCTTAAAAACTATATCTAAATATTGTGTAACAAAGATATATTCCAGTTATATGAATAAATACAAATATCAAACGAAATTCTGCGAACATAACCCAGCGGATAATGGGGCAAAAAATCAAAAGTGTAACGCTACTGCTATGTTGCCAATTCGCGCATCCATAATTAGATGTTTGTTTCGTGAGAGTAGAATTGATGGAGATTTGTGTAAAACAACTTTATTCATTTTCAGCAACTTATAATTTAATTTGCATGTTTTATGCTAAACATGTCTGTCTCGTATATTGAAATGTTTTCCGTTCCTGTGATGAAGAGGCCTATGGATTGAGGAAGACCAGTAAAACCAGACACTTCATCCAAAAATGAAGGATCGTAATTTGATGAAACGCAAGTGCTAGCGACATGGACATATCATACAGCCGTCTCTTCTGAATGGCTGTCGAGCGCATCACAGCTGGTTGATCAAGATCAAACGTCAAACTTCAGCAGAAGGACATAAAATAGAGAAAGGTACAAAAAGGTTTCAGATTGAAATCAGTCAATATAAACAGGATCATACCGTTTGGAAATAAACACGGACAAACTTGGCGTGAGTATCGTGTTTCGGTGTTAAATTCTGTAAGTCAGGTAGGCTATACACAGCCTCAGATCAGATGGCCCTGATAATTTTTCCACAAGTGAAAAAGGTTTACAAAGCTATGAAAGCATTACATTTTTTATTCTGTACTGTGATTATATATATTTAGGCAATTTATCAGATATATGTAAGTTTTGAGGTTTTCACGGCGATGACAATGAAGAAAGTTGTCTTCTGGGTTTAGGCACCGTGTATTCTTCGTTTTGGCCGACGTTTCGGAGGAACGTAGCGCCTCCATCTTCAGAGCAGTTGAATAGCTGCGGAGAGCAGTAGCTGTGGTGATAGGATGTGGAAGGTGCTGCTTATATACGAAGTAGGCAGGGGGGNAGTTATATGAATAAATACAAATATCAAACGAAATTCTGCGAACATAACCCAGCGGATAATGGGGCAAAAAATCAAAAGTGTAACGCTACTGCTATGTTGCCAATTCGCGCATCCATAATTAGATGTTTGTTTCGTGAGAGTAGAATTGATGGAGATTTGTGTAAAACAACTTTATTCATTTTCAGCAACTTATAATTTAATTTGCATGTTTTATGCTAAACATGTCTGTCTCGTATATTGAAATGTTTTCCGTTCCTGTGATGAAGAGGCCTATGGATTGAGGAAGACCAGTAAAACCAGACACTTCATCCAAAAATGAAGGATCGTAATTTGATGAAACGCAAGTGCTAGCGACATGGACATATCATACCGCCGTCTCTTCTGAATGGCTGTCGAGCGCATCACAGCTGGTTGATCAAGATCAAACGTCAAACTTCAGCAGAAGGACATAAAATAGAGAAAGGTACAAAAAGGTTTCAGATTGAAATCAGTCAATATAAACAGGATCATACCGTTTGGAAATAAACACGGACAAACTTGGCGTGAGTATCGTGTTTCGGTGTTAAATTCTGTAAGTCAGGTAGACTATACACAGACTCAGATCAGATGGCCCTGATCATTTTTCCACGAGTGAAAAAGGTTTACAAATCTATGAAAGCATTACATTTTTTATTCTGTACTATGATTATAGATATTTAGGTAATTTATCAGATAGTTCATTAATACTCAGATCACTTTGTTTATCCAATGCTATTTTTATACATTATAATTATATTCCTTTTATTTGATTTAAAATTCATGCACTACTATTAAGTTGGGGGCACGCGGTAGCGTAGTTGGTTGAGAAACTATACTACAGGCCGGAAGGTCACGGGTTCGAGTCCCAATGATGTGGATATTTTCAATTTACCTCATCCCTCCAGCCACACTATGGCCCTGGGGTCGACTCAGATTCTAAAAAAAAAAGAGTACCAGGAATCTTCCTGGGGGGTAAAGGGCGGCCGGTGCGTAAGGCTGACAACCTCACCGCCATCTGTGAGCCGACGGTCTAGAAAATGTGGAAGCCTCGACGTCTCACAACGCTATGGATATCCATGGCTTGTTATAGGGATTGTTTTTACTTTTGAACTCCTACATTTGTTTCCGGAGAACAGGCGAACTTCTTCTTTCCAAAAATAAAAGGAGACGCATTTATACATAAACCACGTGCACCAGGAATGTTATACAGCATCAACGTAATCAATACAACCGTTTTAGGTTAAGGGCAATAGTTCAAGTGCTCAGTTACAAAACATTTAAAATTGGTATGGAAGGATTTGAACAAATTAGCTCTGTGAACATTAATGAATTTGGAAAAGCCATTAAAATGAACTGTGTTACAACAAATAACACTGCTCACAGAACTTAGCATATAAGCCGACATTATGTGTTTCACTGGCTTTTCGGAACACTGAGTGATAGCTTCTTATCTTCCCATGCTCGCCTGTGGTATATTCGGTAATAATGATAATTTCTTACAGAATTCAAATCATACTAAAAGATTAAACCATTTGATTTAAGTTTAAATAAGACGACTTAACAGATTAAGTCTGCGCGAAGAGAGGGTCTGAAAGTATTTCTACCCCAGAGAGGAGTCAAAGAAAGTCACAATAATTTCTTTAACCTTTAAATACAGAATTTATTCTAAATAATATATAAAACTTCAGTTCGTACCTCACAGGAAGCACATTACGCCTCCGCTACAAAGACTAACCGGTTATACCACGTGAGGAAATAAATTTTTTATTATGAGAACCATACGAAACACAGAAATGCACTCCGTGGGCAGAAGGAAGAATTTTAGTGTATAAAATTAGATGGTACAAATAGTAACCACTGCGCACGTGAAGGGTTAATATTCAAATATATACATATGAGACTGAAGAATATTATATAATAAAGATCTCCATAACTTTTGCTGTTACCCGCATATCATTTTGGTGATCAAATGAAGGAGTGATGCAATTTGAATATGAGACATACATAAGAAATGGATACAAAAAATCTTAGTTGGAAAACATAAAGAGAAAAATCTGTTACCAAATTAGATACGAGTTGCAATCGAGATGGCAGCAAAAACGCGTAGAGCTTTTCATGTATAGAGTCTTTTCTTTTTCGTTTGGCGCTACAGCCCAAATTTGGGCCTTGGCTTAGCTCCATGAATCTCTCCGTTTCACTTCGGTTTAATAGACTTTATACATTCGGTAGCACTCCTTGGGCGCGTGATCAGCTCGTCGCAAGGCCTCTACCTGTACATAAACACAGAGAAACACACAAACACTAAACATTCATGCCCTGAGTGGGATTCGAACCCACGATCTCGGCTTCCGAGCGATGGACGGCAAAGAGTACGCTAGTTTTCTTCAGTTCTAACTAAAATTTGGATGTCTACAAATTTTAGTTACAATTTTTCAATAATAAATTTCACGAGAATCTGTTCAACGGGCTTCGTGTTGTTAAACACGGACAGACACAAGTGTCGAAACCTACAGGAGCATTTTTGAAAATTTAAGTTGGGGACCAGCAAAAAAAAAAAAAAAAAGTAATTCTTTCCATGTGAAATATTAACTCATATCATTGCATAGAAATGGATAACAATTGCGATTTATGACTTTTCTGCGTTCTTTATTGTTCTTTAAATCAGCCACAAACAAAAGCAACATGCATTACATATATGAAACCCTGAAGGTTTCACCAGGCTAGATTTGTTGGCTTCCTGTCATTGTGGATAATGATGATGATTATGACAAATGATATTCAACATGCGTCACATCCGGTGTGTGTTTGTTTATTCTTTCCTCGCCTCGGACAAAAGGCACGGAGTCACCTGTCACAGCACAACACAAATACATGCACAAACACAAAACACTGTGAGGATGGTGGATGCAATGTAATGAATGAACGGCATCTATTATTTATGGGTGCTATTAAATGTGGGGAGGGTGTGTTTATATGCATTTGGCCTATTACAATCAATGGGTTATACATGAAGCTACCCGCACCTACATGTTTTGAATTATCACGACGACTTTTCCTCATAGTTCATGCATATGAACACAATGGTGATACTGCAAAAGCTGTTTATCACCTTATTTCCACATATGCATTTGCGAGAGGCACAAAGTCAAGTAATTCAAGTGGTAACAGTGGTTGTCAGTGAACGAAGCGAATAGATTAAAGTTGATACACATATTAACGAGATAAAAATACATAGTTTATGCTCATATTAACAAGATAATAACACACAATTTATAACCATAGTAACAATATAGTAATAGGTAGTCTAAATTCATATTTATATGATAAAAGCAAATAGCTTCCATCCGTAACAATAAGATAAAACACATCGCTTTTATCCATATTAACAATATAATAACACGTAGTTTATATCAATATTAACAATATAAAACAAATAGTTTATATTCATATTAGCAATATAAAAACAAGTAGTTTATATCAATATTAAAAAGATAACACATATAGTTTAT
The DNA here is from genome assembly GCF_002891405.2 of Cryptotermes secundus. NCBI lineage: Eukaryota > Metazoa > Arthropoda > Insecta > Blattodea > Kalotermitidae > Cryptotermes > Cryptotermes secundus. The sequence continues at coordinate 378,264 of NW_019734314.1, forward strand.
ACTCATATTAACAAGAAAAAAGTATGTAGTTGATCGTCATTTTAACAGAACAGAACACATAATTTATACCCATATTGACAGGATAACAATGCAGAGTTTATATATCCGAACATGAATAAACGACAGAGAGAGACACTGAATAGTTGTACTATTATAATTTGGAGTATGGTAACAAGTTTGATATTGCTATGGTATTTATATCAGCGAGATTACAGTGAACTTCAATAATTCGGAATTCGCTATGATTCGGAGAGCTGTGCTTTTTTCAGCATTGCGACGTTGACGACTGCACTGATGCGATCAGCAAGTTGTAAGAGAGCAGTACAAAAGAGGAACAAAAACCAAAATAAGTTCACATTTTAAACATGGTCTCAGTATTAAGTATGTGGGCCACTTAAAATGTTTTTAAAATTGATGTCAAAACTTACAGTTTTACAAATTTTCGACAAGTAAATTTATTTAATGATATGCAATCTAAATTTAAAAATCAAGTCTTATTGCCTAGAAAGACATGTGAAATCCATTCTTGAACATATTTTCAGTAGCACTTCTATAATTCGGATTTTCATTAATTTGGATAAGATTTCGCTCTCAACTAGTTCAAATTATCGAGGTCTTGCTACATACATTCTTAGAGGACTCATATGTACTCAGTTATGATAATAAAATATCTTACAAACCGACCAATTGGAAGACCAAGAAGAAGATGAGATTATAATATTAGAATGGATATACTGTAGAGAATTAAAAAGGACTGAATTGAAATATTATAATTAAGTGTCATGTTGTGTTGTCAATCAATGCATAAGGACTTACTGGATAAAGGTCAAACCCGAAACCTGACTGTGGTAACGGCGTTGTTTAACTTTTGGGGGTTATATTACCACGTGGTTATAAATTAATTACATAATCAGTAACTTAAAAGATGTATAAATAATTGTATTTATTATTGTGTATTTGACGAAACTGCCCTTAGTTCAGACTTTATAGCTTCTAATGGTAAGATTATTAATGAATGATTGACAAGGATGTGTAAGGAAACTATTTTGGACTAATTTGATATACTATCCCAGCAATTTCAAGGATGGACTGAGGAAATTCAAGAAATAACATCAGTCAGGATAGCCGGTCTCGGTGCCGAGATCTGAACCTCAGACTTCCTGAACAGGAAGTGAGGTGCTGCCAAGTCGCCCATGAAAGTCCCTGATACCGAAGTGCGCTGAAGAGAATTATGACAATGGGTCATCAATTATAATAATACAAGAACGTCACATGTCCACATTCTAGCTCTTACCAACGTCTTTTAGGAGCCGAGATAGCGCAGTGGGTACAGAAACTGGCTACGGGCTGGATGACCAAGGGGTCGGAGTTACAGTCCCGGTAGGGTCAAGAAGTCTCTTCTCCACGTCGTCCAGACAGGTTCTGGATCCCCTCCCCTAGCCACCTATCCAATGAGTACCACGTGTAAAGAGGCCGGTGCGTGAGGCTGACCACTCACCTCCAACTACTGCCGAGGGCAAGAAAATGTGGATCTATACATCCACTTCCCCATATGCCTTCATGGTATAGTGTTTAATTAGTTAAACACAGGGACAACTTTTTGCCATCTTCGGTTAAATTAAATTAAATCTTCTGGGACGCAACGATCTATGGTCTGGTGAAATCCAACTGATGTTTCGGAGTAACATATCGCCTCCATCGGCAGAGCCGGAGAGTAAGCCAAGCAAGAAACTAGCATGAAGCATGCAGGAAGTTTCATACACGCCTTTATAGCCAAGAAGCGATCAACATGTAGCCGCCGCTAGAGAACGTAAGATCCAACATTCAATCCTACTGATTTTCATACTGTAAACTAAAACTGAGCCGGTCACGGTAGCCGAGCGGTCTAAGACATGTACTGTCTTCGCTCGCTTGGAAACCGGGATAGTGGGTTCGAATCCCACTCAGGGCATGGATGTTTGTGTGCGTTTTTCTGTGTCTGTCTACAGGTAGAGGCCTTGCGACGAGCTGATCACCCGCCCAAGGAGTCCTACCGAATGTGTAAGATCTAGAAAAACCGAAGTGAACAGAGAAGTTCATGGAGGTAGGCCTAGGCCCACTGGGGCTGCAGTGCCAAGGAAAAAAGAAACTAAAACTGAATGACACAGGAAATTACTTCATGAATGTCACCACATTACCATTTTCTCTAATTCCATTTTGAATGAGGCCATCACAAATGTTTGCTTCAGAATTACTGATAAAGTTCGTTGCTAATCGGCAATTGACATACGTGTGCGTTTCATGTCACCATCAGAGTTAAGCTATTAATTTCAATTACAAATTGCACCTCACTGTCACAGAGTAGCACCGTCGGTGTGTTGGACAGTTAGCCGTCCAGAACACACACCCACTGGCCAAGTTTCGAGTCCAGTTAACATAGCTTACGTATTTTACACAAAAGACATGGCTTCACAGCTTCTCAAAATAAATAAATAAATAAATTAATTAATTAATTAATAATAAATGAATGGGGCACGCGGTAGTGTAGTAGGTTGAGGCACTATGCTACAAGCCGTAAGATCGAGGGTTCAATTCCCAATTAGGTTACTGGATTTTTCAATTTACCTAATTCTTCCAGGCACATGTGACCCTGGGTTCGACTCAGCCTCTAAGAGAAATGCGTGCCACGAAACTTCCTGAGGATTAAGGACGACCGGCGCATAAGGCTGACAAATGTAGCGCCATCTGTAAGCCGATTGTCTAGAAGATGTAAGAGCCTCGACGTCTCAAAACCCTACGGGCCTCCATGGCCTATTACAGGACTAACTTTACCGTTTTAAAGAATAAGTGAATAATAATTACTGTTGATTTCGCAAAACTGTGTCTCCATCCCGAGAAGTGAAGGGCTATTATTTTGTGGTCTATTTTGCGACGCTGCCAGTATCAAGCCTATATACCATCGAATTTCAGGTGAATGAACAACGATGAATTTGAAAGGATTTGAAACGAAGCGGCGGTGACAAAACAGAGATGCTATGCCGGTATTTGTTTGGACGTACTGAGGAAAACCACAAAGAACCTTCACCAGGACAACAAGTGTCCTGGGGGAGATTCGAAACGAGCTCCAGCCAATTACAAGTCTGAAGCTTTACCACTACACCAAATTGTTCACTCAGGAAGCCAGTTATGGCCATAACGACAATCATGAGACTGTTTTATAGGCTTGTGTACTAGGCTGGACTTTAACTTGTTAATTCCCGTTTAATGTTCATGAGTGTTATCCCAGGCCGAACCCTTCAGTATTGATTGAACAGCGACGCGTCGCGTTGTGTTCGCGTATGAAGCGTCGGGGGGAGGGGGTAGTTCAGAACTCACTCCCCCCCACTCTCCCTATTGCCCTAAAGGGACAGACCGCACTCTGTAACAGTTTCCCATTTCACAAACGCACGAAAGCTACAACTTAACAAGCTTCTTCGAAAGCTCAGATCAAAATCGAAGTTGAACGATATATCTTCTGGGATATAGAGCCGTGTGGTGCACTAAAAGTCAACAGGCAGGGCTCTGCTTGCCGCCTGCTTTCAAACTGGTTTCTTGTTTGCCTTGTTTTTCGATCCTGAAGCTGGAGGCAATATGTTCCTCCGAAACGTCGGTTGACTTTTAACGGATTATACGAGGTTATATACCAGAAGACAGTACTCTTCATAACCACCGATTAAAATATAATTTGTTTGATGAAAAAATCATCTTGTTTTTCGAAACGGAAACCGGGAAGCTGAACGTTAAAGTTTCCAAAAAATGTGATTTTTCTAAACACTTGTAAGAGGAGTACAAAGCTCTGGTTAAGGGATGTTGTTAACCCTAATTTCGCAAATATGTTTTCCTCCAAATTTAAATGCACTTTTCAAAGCAACCATAACCTCTTCAAATATGAAATTTGGAATATATATATATACATAATTACATATATATATATGTAATTCAAGATCTCTGTATTGTTGATTTCTCTTTAAATAAATTTACATGTAAACGTATTTGTTCCTTCAAACCCTTTAGAATATATATACTCGGTTTTTTCATTTATTTTAATCATTTATCCATTTGGCGTATTTAAATATGGCATATTTATTGGCGCTCTCAGCAACAATAACAAAAAACTCCGTCGCTTGAGTCCACAAACGAACTATACCGACCGAGCGACAGCCGCTTGTCGGCGAAGTTAGTGGTAACTTTGCGGATAGAGGGTGACATATGGTCAGCGCAACGGATCCCCGCGGCCGTTAATTTCGGTTTTCTAGACCGGAACCGCTACTTTTCTATTCAAGTAGCTCCTCAATCATCCTCACGAGGCTGAGTGGACCCCGTTCCAGACTCGCTACTTCTCAGAAAATCTTGTAGCACCAGGAATCGAACCCGGACCTCTGGATCTGTAGCCAGGAACTCTGACCACTAGACCACAGAAGCAGTCAGCGACACCAACCATATTTTGTAGCGTCGAGTCACTGGATGAGAGGAAGTGGAAGTTAAAGCACGCGCCACGATACTACGTTGTACTATCGTGGCGCATGCTTCAAAATACCAAGTAAAACCAAGAAACACAACAGACACTTACGAAAGGCGTACATTTCATGAAATGGGTAGCTTTATTTCTTCCAGCGATTTAATCACTAATAATAGTAACAATACGCTCCATCTTAAACTACCTAAACTCAATGACGACATCAATAGTCATGATCTGCTATGTACCACTTCTGCCTCGAACTTAGAAGGACGCAGGTTCTAAGCTCAGAGATGAAGTATCCACTTCGAGTTTTCTTGTGGTTTTTCTCTAACTCTCTAGAAAATGACACTAATTGAAATTATGCTACAAACCGCTTTTTCCAACATTATTTTCATATATTACTCATAAATCAGCCTATCGCTTGACGTTATATATATATACAGTACTGAGTTATTGAATAAAATCATTAAATGAAATAAGAATAGATTGAAAAAAACATGATGTAACGTCCATGATATGTATACAGTTGCCGTCTTGTAGTGCACTCAATTTCACCTGTTACTTTACGACATGTTTCGCCAACATAGTGCCATCATCAGGTGCCATAATTACGCTAATCTATTGCATTGCTTGCCTTTATAACATTATTTAAGAAGTATTTTCTAAAGGCAAGTAATGAAATAGATTAGCGTAATTAGGGCACCTGATGATGGCACTATGTTGCCGAAACATGTCGTAAAGTAACAGGTGAAATTGAGTGCACTAGAAGACGGCAACTGTATACATATCATGGATGAAAATCAGTGCAACAGGACGCTAAAATACTATACAAGTATTACGATGTAACGTCTTATCTATCTATCTACAGCTCTACAGCCCTTTCCTGGTCCTTGGCAGCTTTTCAGTTTCTTAATCTATACAGAGTCGGTAGGACTCCTTGGATGGGGGATCAGTCCATCGCAAGACCTCTACCTATACACAGAATAAACGCACACAGATATCCATGCCTCGAGCGGGATTCGAAACCACGATCCCAGTGTTCGAGCGAGCGAAAACTATTCATGCCTCAGACCACGCGGCCACTATGATCGGCTGTAATGTGTTACATAGAACGTAAATTATCGTGGATTAATGAAGTGTAGTCTAGACCTTGCAACAGAAGGCAGAAGGACTGCAAGGCTAGTGAAAACGTAGTTCAATTCTTCTCTGTTAAGATTCTACATAAAGATAAACTGTAACGTGTGGATCATAAAGTTGTTATTGACATTACGAGAAGTTTCTCCAGCCCACAAATACGAAGAGTTCATTTCAAGCAATCAAATATCTGTAATGAGGTAAAAACTATACACTGTCATATTTATAATTTCCATATGCTCTGTGTTCCTGTGAACAAATTCTTATTACTTTTTTAAAAAATATATCTAATTTTTAAAATACTTCCACGAGCTTAGTGACTCTACACGGGTTTTGAATAGTAATTATTTAGTAGTAGATATAGATATAGTGAGTAGATCTATATCTAGTCTATAGTGAACACTAGTAACTCGTGACTACACTGTAGAAGTCTCAGTAACAGACACTAAGTCTTCCTAGTCTGCTGTGCCTGGCAACGGGTCTAGACAATGCAAATTCTCCAGCTTCCGCGTTCCGGTTTCTGTCCTCGCTGGCTGACGGCTCCTTCACAACTCCCTTACAGATGCAACCTTCTCATCTTCTCGTCTGCAACTCTCAATTCAAGTCAATATCGAAGTCATAGTCAAAGTTATGTTGCGACCGTCGGTCAGTCGACTAGTCTGTCTTGGGGTCAAGCACCCATCTGGGGCCGAATATGTTCTAACTATATAGTGTCGGGGCGGACCCAATAGAAAACACGGTTTTCAACAATTCTTCTATTGTGGAGTAACGTGTTCGTTGCCGCGGAAAAGTGTTTATCGGCCGTTTCCTAGAAATAGCCATTTTTCTGTCGCCATTGTTCCTCTCCTTCAGCTGCCATGTTACAATAAGTATACATTTAAAAACATTTACTCTTTCAAGTCATGAAATATTTCTAAAACACTTTGATTTAATATGTATTTTACGAGATAAATATTAAGGAGGCTGAAGTGTACGAGATATTCAGCATTTATCATTTACATAAGCAATCCATATTAAATTCTTAATATGGAACTTCCATATAAATAGACCACTTAGCAGAACGAAACATGAATGCGAGGATAATTATAAAATCGATCATAAGGAAGTTGGTTTCGGAGATATGACCTAGAAATAACCGCTTCAAAATATGGTCTAATACGTAAAAGGCATTGTGATACCAGTAATTAGCTTTCAGGTTTCAAAACAACAAGAAAGCCCTTCCATGGTTGAGTCTTTTTCGAATGCTGCGGAGGTGTTGTATAAGGGTTGTTACACAGATCGTTAGCTAAAGCCAGGCCAAGAATCCGTGATAGGCGCCTGCGCCGAAGTTCCCTCGACAGATGAAGGGGATGAAGTGGAAGGGTGTTGGACAACACACATCAGCGAATGAAGGGGTGAGAATGTCCGTCCACGTGTTATCTATCTCTCTTTTGAAAATATCGTTACGGGACATCCTATAGATAATTTGTGACCTATTTCAAAATACAGAGGGACACGCGGTATGCAGTAGCATAGTTGATTGAGGCACTATTCTACCAGCCGGAAGGTCGTGGTTTCGAAATCCGATGAGATGGATTTTTTTTTTCAATTTTCCTATTCCTTCCAGCCGCACTACGGCCCTGGGGTCCACTCGGCATCTAACAGAAATGAGTGCCAAGAATCTTTCGGGGGGTGCGGGATTAAAGGGCAGCCGGCGCGTAAAATTGACAACCTTACCGCCATCTGTGAACCTGTTGTCTAGAGACAAAATGTGGGAGCCTCGACGTTTCACAAGCCTATGGGCTTATAAGGCCTCTTACAGGGATAGCTTTATCTTTGTTTTTACTTTAAAATACAGTGATGTGTACCCACCTACCCGCTTACCTACCTACCTACTTACCTGCCTGCCTGCCTGCCTGCCTGCCTATGGCTCTGGTGTCCTTTGTTGGACCTTTGCGGCTTTTTCAGTTTCTTAATCCTATACACAGTCGGTAGGACTCCTTGGACGGGAGATCAGCCTGTCACAAGGCTGCTATCTACGTACAAACACAAACACAAAATAAAGTGAGATTCGAAGACAGTCCAGGCCTTAGACCGCGTGGCCACTGTGATCGGCTTGTGTAAGTATATACTACTGTAAAAACAGCTATAGATGAAGGGTTCGAAATGCAGATAAATAATTTTGACTTGAATCACTGTGACTAACTGAGAAGAGCTACACTACATAGAGGCTCAATCACAACTAATCTGACACTCCTGCTAAACCACTTTCGGACGAGTTCATTTCCAACTACTGAAATAAGTTTCTGCGCATGTGCCACAATTTCTTAGTTATGCTGAACTTATTGTGTTACTTAGTAAAATGCTTGTCGTAATTATGTTTTGCAACTGAAATTAATATACTGTAGAATGTATACCTGTTGCCAGGCAACGGCCGTTGCTGAGTAACGACTTCGCACACATAAACATGTTCCCATGGCAACGATTGAACTGCAACAATGAGAAACGGTGTTTTCTACGCGATTCGTGCCGAGAAATTATAAGCGGGGTATGTTGGGAACTGCAGTTCGTTGAGTTCAACCAATCAGAAGAGTAGCAGTTTGCTGTGAGATGGCCGCCAGCTTGGGAGTCAGTTGTGAGGTAATCGCCAGCCGGAAAATTGAGGCTACTTAGTATGTGCTGTTGTGAGACGAGTATGAATTACGGAAAGCGATATAATTACTTGTAGTTCCCACCTGTAAGTGGTCAATAAATCCAATCATCAATCCAGACCCTGTTTATAGTCACACAGACACGTGACAATATTGTGACACATTGGGCCGTTTCTAGGAAACGAATAGATAAACACGTACCAACCAACGCGAATCCAACAACAGGACATCCATTGCAATGTAACAGAAGGGTAAACACATCTCGCAGCAACGAATACGCAATGCATGGGTGGACGCGCCTGATATCAATACAGGATATCCGCTGCTGAGTAATTGATGTGTTTTCTGTGTGTTGTCCGTGCGGAGGCTGTATGACGACAACCTGTAGATAGGATTAGATCAGAGTTCAGTATTTGAGAGTTCAAGAACGAGAATGGAGCATGTACTAATGAAATGAAAAGATTAGTAACAGCGCTACAATTGATTGTAATTGTGAACAAGTGTTCAATAAACCCAATTATCAAATCTAGAACCAATTATTTTCGTCATGCGTACTCCCCTACATGTGACAATATCTTCAAGTAGCAAGTATCTGAGTTATTGTTTCTATCATACTTACTCGTACTTACTCATGGAGCTGAGCCCTTCTAGAAGAGCCGCAAAATCTGTAGCTATTAAAAAATTTCCCAGCATTTTATGGAACCAGAAAGTTCATTGCCATGTTTACATGAGCCATCCACAGATCCCTATCCTGAGCCGGATCAATCTAATCCATATTATCCCATCCTATCTCTCTAAGATCCGTTTTAATATTGTCCACCCACCTACGCCATGGCCTTCCCAGTGGTCTCTTCCCTTCTGGCCTTCCCACCAATATCCTATATGCATTCCTCTTCTCCCCCATTCGTGCTATATGCCCTGCCAACCTCATCCTCCTTAACTTTATCATTCTAAAAATTGGAAACTCGGAGACAGATTGAAGCAATTTCAAAAGGACATATAGGAGAGAGGTATACGTTATTTTTTGTGGTGCAAATTCTTTTATGGAACTGCTAATATTCGGTTTGACAGGGCGTTGAACCTCAGTCAACTTGCTTCGTTATAACATCTCGACGTCTGAAGTCACGAGGTAACATTAACTCCCTAAGCTTCTGAGTAATTTCCTTCAAATTTTACACGCACTGTAATCTGATAGTCTTGACATTAGCGTGGCCTTCTGTCGCACTAACTTTATCACAGCTCCGTGATGCGAGAATGCTGATGATTTAACCTAATATATGGTACACGATTCCATTAAATCAACCACTACAAGACTGTACACGTGGAGAATATTTCAAAGAAATTCTACAGGGAACGGAGGTTGGTGGGGTGATGTGTCGAGTTTATTAGCAGGGTATTAAGGGAAGTTGATTAGAACGCACGCAATAAACATTCAGAGTTGCCAATCACGTGTTCTTGTAAAGTAACGACGTCATAACACGTAAAATTTAGAGTATATCTACCTCGTACATACATTCAATGTTGCCACATCACAAGACATTTCCCTACAAATGACTAGTAACAGAGAAAACTTTTCAGATCTCTTAAAATATCACTTATGTTATGTGAGCCTCTGTGGTCTAGTGGTCAGAGTTCCTAGCTACAGATCCAGATGTCCCGGGTTCGATTCCCGGAGTTACCAGATTTTCTGATAAACAGTGGGTGTGGAACGGGGTTCACTCAGCCTCATGAGGATAATTGAGGAGCTATTTCAAGGAAATAGCGGCTCCGGTCTAGAAGAATGAGATTAAAGACCGTAGGAATCCTTTGCGCTGACCACGCGACACCCTCTATCCGCTAAAGTTGGCACTAACAAGCGGCGGTCGCTCGGTCGGTATAGTTCGCTTGCGGACTACAGGCCACGGAGTTTGGTCCTTTTTTTTCCCCCACGATATGAGGTTCCCTGAGGCTGCGACTGGAAGAGACGCTCTTCAGATGCGAGAGTAATTCTTAATAGTCTTATATTGATTAAGCAGTAGCGGACAGGCGACAAAGATTGTTACTCAGTTGTTGTCCAGTGATTGAGGCTAGCTCTTTCTAAGGAACCCAACTGAATAGGTGTTTTCCTTCACCTGAGGACGGAAACAGATCCAGTTTCCGAAACGTCGTGTTTTTATTTGTTATCTTAAAAACTAGGACGATGGATAAAGTCCAAAATCCCAACATATCAGTGTGTTATACACCATTGTCAGAATCCTATAGTAACTAATTGTTACTCAAGCTTGAATATTTTCCGGAAAGGGGTTACTACTCATTATTATAAAGCAACCAAGCATTAGCACGACAAGTTCTAGATGCTTAGACTTGGACGGATTCTTTGCAACGACCTACGAACAGGAAAATTTTAATCCAGTTATTCTAACGTCACTGACGAGGGACTTTCTGCGGGAAATATCTTGACCAGATGAGTCACAAGAAGCTAATAGTGGTTCAGTTTACCAAGATAATGATGGATATTTTACGGAAAGCGAAGGTTAATCTGCTGCTCAAGTTAGTGATCATTTGTTCCTATCTCGAACCAGACGAATCCCATTCAAGTTGTTCCATCCTACCCCTATAATGTCCATTTGAATATTATTCTCCCATCTGCTCCTATGTCTTTCAAGTGGATAATTCCACTTTCCACCACACAGTAACAGTGCGGTAAGAGCGTACAGTATGAGGCGCATGGGGAGGGTAGTAAACCTACGCACGGGAGAGATGAACTATTCATAC
>NW_019734314.1:389314-391140 GCF_002891405.2 Cryptotermes secundus
GGGGGTAATATTAATATGGATCTTCAAGAAATGGAGCCAAGGTAGCGTAGTCGGTATAGCGACTGGCTACGGGCTGGAAGACTGAGGGGTCGGAATTCGAGTCCCGGTAGGATCAAGAATTTTCTCCTTTCGAAATCGTCAGACTGGCTCTGGGGTCCACCCAGCCTACTAGCCAATGGGTACCGGGGGTAAAGAGGCCGGGGCGTGAAACTCACCATTCACCTCTAGCGAGTACAGAGGTAAAGAAAATGTGGATCTATACATCCACTCCCCTATACCCTTTTATGGCGTAGTGCTTAATTCGTTGAGCACAGGGAAAATTTATGGATCTTCAAGAAACACGGCGCAAGGATATGCCTAGTTCCGTCTGGCACAGAACAGGTTAGAGTCCTGAGCCCTTGAAGAGATAATAATAGATCTCTGAGCACCACAGTAGACCGGGAATTGTTTGACTAGTCTAAGCGATTGATACAGTACTAGAAGTTACATTGTTCCATTGAACTAATAAATCAGTTAGTTAGTTAGTTAGTTAGTTAGGACTATAGCCGTGTCATAGCTCAGACTGTTACTCGCCGGCTTCCCAATGCGGCGTCCCGGGTTCGAGCACAGGATAAGTCACGTGGGATTTGTGGTGGACTAAGTGGCACTGCGGCAGGTTTTCTGCGAGTACTTCGGTTTCCCCTGTCAATTCTCATTCCACTGACTGATCCACACTAATCTATCGTCCGTGACTGACAATAGGCCAATTAGTGAGCTACGTACCAAGTGGACTCAGTCTCACTACACTCCAGGAAAGTAAAAGAAAAATTGGTTGGGACTACTAACGTTTCGGAAGTTGAATAAATTATACATGTGTTAAATGTTGATTGATCTTCCGGAACGTGAAGCTATACAGTGTAAGTTCACTCATACTTCAAAGAAACATCATCATCTTTAATTTCATGACAAAATACTGAAAGGGGAAGCAATAGGTTCCTCCGAAACGTGGCAAAACTTCAACCATACCACAGTGTGCCACATCCCAAAGGAATCTTTATACTCAACAAAGCGATAACCTCAAATCCCATTTTAAATGTACTTTCAGCAGGAGGACTGTTATATAATAGCTTACTTCATGAACGAATTTGTGCTCATTAGTTATTTTTCCGCTGGAATAGAGGTGCTCACGTTAATAATTGTGAGGTTGGCTATCTTCTCGGAAGCAGTGCACTGCTGTTCGCCTGAACATCCACTCGCAGTTCTTCTCTTCCGTCTTTCCTCATTTCTCTACAAATGTGCCCTTTTCCAGGCAACATTAATTACTCTTTCCTTTGTCCTATTGATTCTGAGATCCTTTGTTACCTTGTTTCATGGCTGCCCTATTGCCATTGGCTCGCACAAAGTTCCTTTCCTCTCCTCGTATGTTCGGGTTTCGACACACTTGTACAAAAGCTATGCACTCAATGTATACAGCATATATATATATAGTATATATATATATATATACCGTATTTACGCATGTATAGGCCGCAGCACAATTTTCAGACAGAAATTATAGAAAAAATAATTTTCTTGGAATATTATTTCAGAAATTCTTCAGGAAGATGGAAGAGGAGACACAAACAGCATCATATTGGGAGACTGGAACAGCATTGTTGGAGATGAACCATATCAGAATATTGTTGGATCACTTGGACTAGGAAGACGGAATCACAGAGGTCAAATTCTTATTGACTTTTGTGAACGAAATTGATTGATTGTTACCAACACTTGGTTCAAGAAGCCAAAGAGAAGAATTTACACATGGAAGGCACCTGGGGATTGGAAGAGGCATCAGCTGGACTACA
>NW_019734314.1:393330-420922 GCF_002891405.2 Cryptotermes secundus
TATATATATATATGATAGCAGAGATTGTCAAGGGGCAATCGTGTATTATATTGTCATGAATTAGGAGTGTGACTATAGACGGGACATGGATTTGACAGTGGAAGTACGAGTAATCACAGCTCTATCGCTGACTTCCGCACTTTACGAATCACTAGCACATGCTAAGTCCTCCGTCTATTACAGTCTACACTAGCCGTTTCCTAGAAATGGATTTTAACACAGGAACTATGACAGTCTCGCTGAATTACACACTCCAAATATCACACATGAAGTCTTCTCTTCACAGTCGCGCTCTTGCAACTGACTGTTTTCTTCAGAGCCAAAATGCCAACCCTCAACTAAATCTCGATTTCTGAATCATCAACTCAGCTGGTCTGTGGTCATCATTATATAGCCTCGGGGCGGACCCTACAGAAAATGCGGTTTCCAGCAATGCCTCTATTGGTGCTTGCGTATTCATTGCCCCGGGAGCGTGTTTACGAAACACCTGCCTGGCACTGAAAGCCTACTCTGGCGCCACTGTTCCGGGCTTCAGGCGTCATATCACAATGTATTTCAATTGTAAATATCATTAACATGTATAACTGACGTCATTTGATAAGTAAGAGACTCGTCCTCACGTAATGAATTGTGCCCTATAACGATAAAAAAAGCAACTGATTAGAGTCGTTGTTTACTTTCCATACAGTACGGAAAATTCTTCGTAAGATGAGGCATTGACTAAACAGTTAATTAATTTGCAACATCATGGGCCTCCTATGCATTCTTATATAAAAGAAATATCAAATTTCCAATTTGTCCATGGAAACGTATGAAAAGTAAAATATCAACGACTGATTCGATGTTATATAACATCAATTTTATCTTATTTTATACAATAACTTTTAGTTTTTTATATAATGACTTACTGCATTTTTACGCAAAGTATTTTAAATGATTAATAACACTGTATCCAATATAATGTACTGCAGTTCAATGGTATATGTTTGTTAATATGTGTTTGCTTGATGATGGCCGTTAGTGGCTGAAACATGTAGCGAAACCATAGCTGGGAGCTGACCTTGATTTTTTCTGTTTGTTGTGTTGTGACGGTCAGTATAGAGTTGTGATTAGACAAAGGCTAAAATCTGGCCATGAGCCTCACATGGCACTCGACACACAAACGGACTGACTGACCGTCACTCATGAAGACATTGTGACAAATCATTTTACTCATCGCCTGCTTTATTGCTCCTACTTGCTTGACTTAGTCTTCGACGCCGGAGAGGCCGGAATAGTCCTCTGAAACGTCGGTGAATTTATACCCGAACATATAGCATCACGCGCGACACCCTGCGCCTTATCACGGAACCAGAAGTCTCCAGAGACAAGTGATGACAGCAAATGTGCGTGAAACAGTGGCTTATAGTCGAAATTGCTAGCTTTGAGGTTTCGTCGATCGACCGGCTTTCTAAAGAACACAACGTTTTGTGAAACTGGATGTGTTTCCGAAACGTCCTGTTCTTCAGAACACCAGACGATGGATAGAGTCCAAAATGCCCGTAATCCCGAGTTTTATATACCTATGTCAGAACGCTTTAAAACCAAGTGGCTTCCGGTTTGCAATGTTTATCAGTTATGTAAATACATCATTGATTATCAACAGAGTGGAAGTTCAACAGGCACAAAACTTAAGTGGCTTCCCTCCGAAACGGAGGAAACTATAAATGAATAACCTTTCTATTTTCTTTGTGTTATGTTTCCTGATGAGTCTCGCTGGATCTGAACGGCATTTCGCTCCATGGAGGAATTTGTGGCTATGACGTCATAGGTCACTAATTCCATTAGCGCAGAAAGACTGCTAAATGCCACGACCCTCTCAAATTGTATTTCGCATGTTTATTTAATACGGTAAAATATGGCTTTAATTAAACTCTAATATTATAAAAGCTAAACATGCTACGGAATTTATGTTTATTAATGGCGCCAGTTTAGAATGTTCTATATTGTTAGAGAATATATCCACTTTTATATTCTTCCATCAAAACCTACACGGTACAGTCGCTGAGAGACCTAAGTGTTCCTTTAGAATTGACCATCATTGAGAGCGATAATGGTGAAATACGCCGGTAGAAACAATAAATTCTGGGAAAAACTAACCACCTACTTCACTTTAGCACGACACGGACGGCATAGAAAACGACGCGCCCAACAATTCTTCTATTGTTTCTTGTACATTCGTTCCCGCGGTAGCGTCCTTACCTAGCCGTTGCCTAGCAAATATACGGGGATACACATACAGACATAGACTGAGGAAAGGGATGTATCAAATACGTTGTTTAGATGAGCTTAGGTGCCATACTATACATAACCAAGTTTCAAAGAGATTGGTTCAGACATTCAGAAGTTAATGGGGCGGATACACAGATACCCAGACAGCATTGTGATCTCATAAGTATGCTTTTTTTTAAAATATGAACATTAGGGCAATAAAAATATCCAATTGAAGCAAGTAATTGTATCGTTCCATTTTCTCTGTTCCATATGTAATATCAATTTAGATTTCTGCTACTTTGTAACATGCCTCACAGTTTGAGGTTCTGTACATGATGTTGCCCGATTTGTAGAAATGTTAATGAAAGTAGAAGAAAACATAAACTAAAAAAGAGAGTTTGAATTGTTAAAATTTTGTTACTGCTTTCGAGTCAGGGAAAGAATGAACACAGATGCTGTGGTCTAAAATCAAGCGCCTGTTTCTCCACCCTATTTACACTGCATATTTCCCCTTCGTCAACATAAAAAACAAACATGAAACACAAAGAGATAAACGGAACGGCAGACAGAATTTAAGTGGTAGCTGGTAGGACAGATGGAAAAGGGGTGATTACTAGGCAGACGAGTGGAGAAGAATCTGTGTTCATTCTTTCTCTGACCCGTTTTAATTTGACGAAGAATTTTAATTTATCTTTCCTAAACCTATTTACGGAAGCAATTATAATGTAAAAAAAGACCTAATACCATGTGATACACGTATACGAATAAAAAACTGAATTTCGTAACCGTAGATAAAGTCTGCTTGTTGAAACTGAAGCATTTACAATTTCTTACGCAACTTAAAATGGGCACTGTACAATAAACGACATAATTAAACCCGGTTCATTCGAGATTATTTTGTTTCGATTATTCTTTACGTAAGTCATTAGCCTGAGAAGTCCGTAAGGGGAGACTTAGACAGAAACTTGGAAGAATCAAAATGATATAATGGTGGGAAACAATTCAAGTGGAAAGGCACTGAAATTGAGGACTGCATGCAGGCTCTCACGATAATTCTTGAATAAATTACGCTGACAATTTCAGCAATCAATCAACTCCTTAATAGGAGCCAGTAAGACGGGTCAACTGCCATCACACCACAGGGGAACTTATTCATGTTGATGACAGAAACCGCAGGCTGGAAAGTATTTGGCCTAAATTTCTGTTTCCTACTTTGAGTGGCGTAGCTTCTCTTTCCTTTATCTCAGAACTCCCGTAGGTCAAAGTAAAATTGCCTGAAGTTGTTACATGGTTAAATTTATACACGACATTCGAGAGCTCTATTCACCCTTTTGTAATGTTGGGCTGTTAAAATATGAGAATCTCTGTTAAAATACCAAATTCGATCGCTATAAAATGTAACTCTCCATCTGCAACACGGTTCAACGAATAAGAAGGAACCGACGTAATTATATCTTTGAAGCACAGTGACCAGCATACGAACTATTTGATTCGATATTAAAGAAGCTTTAAGGACGCGCCATAGCTCAAACAGTTAGTCGCTGGCTTCCCACTGCGGCGGCCCGGGTTCGATCCCGGGTCTGGTCAAGTGGGATATGTGGTGGACAAAGTGGCGCTGGGGCAGGTTTTCTCCGAGTACTTCGGTTTCCCCTGCCAATCTTAATTCCACTAACTGCTCCACAATCATCGTCACCTATCATCTGGGGCTGGTACAATAGGCCAGAATTGGCCGCAGTACAAGGGACTTAGTCCCACCCCACTAGCAATAAATAATAATAATAAAAAATAAAGAAGCTCTGAATTTTTCCCAAAAAATGTGTCTATGGTTTACGTAAGGTTCTGAGCATAAGTAGCTACTATTTCACTAAACACAATTAACCACTTATCTCGTAATGAATACTCAGTCTATCTTCTGTGAAATACGAGCATAAACCGAATTTTTTAAATATTATTTCGATAAACGAATGGCTTCGAATTCCTACAAATTCGTAAAATTATGTGGCAACATAATTATTTTAGCCGAAATATGTTACGTGTATGAGACGTCGTTTTGCGACTGCCATAACCATACTTGAATCAGCGAAAGAATACATCCAGATTTCCACCTAAGCTATCTTCCGAACAGCTATATCCCCTCTGCTAGCATTTCCGAACTCCCACAAGTTGTGACTTGTACTCACGTTCTCCTTCCCTTCCTCTCCTTTCTATGTTGGCTCACGCTCCGGCCGCTTTACTCCCGGGGAAAGAGCCTCTGGTAACCACTGGATAGGAGGCCCCAGATCAGTTCTGGACGACGTGAAGAAGATAAAATTTTTGACTCTACTGGGACTCGAACTCCGAACTCTCTATCGTCCAGCCCGTAGCCAGTCACCATATCGACTGCGCTATCTCGGCTTTGATCTGCATATACACACACATATGCAACAGTGCAATTTCCGATTCGATACGGAAGCTCAGATAAGAAAGCGCCCATGATCTGCAAGATGATCCAAGTTCGCTCTAGTTACCTCCATTTTGCTATAACAACAGTGGCTTTACGCTTCACTTAACGATACGTAGGTCTGTAGAGTTGTGGTACACTCTGTATTTACTTAACAGCGTTATGCTGCGGCAACACGACACGTCTGGCTGTTACAAGGATTCAGGCTATCGACCGAGTCAGGAAGCCCTACTGTACAACATGCACGTTAAGCATGATGCAACTAAACGAGCTACCTGCCCGCGTACCTTAACCTTGCCCAGTACTTCTCATGGCTAACAGATGTAAGTCAATACAAAAATTATGATTTTGAACATTATCCATCGTCTTGTCTTTATCTGAAAACCGTCCTGTTTATTTTTCAAAACATTACGTTTCGGAGACCGGATTATGTCTCCGTCTTCAGGTAAAACCTACTCAGTTGAGCCCAATCGATAGAGCTAGTCCCTATCTCCGGACATCTGTGCCAGCTGCAAGGTGGGGTACATAAATCAAACACAGCACGAACCATCTGCGAGAGCTAAGAAAACGTTAAATTATTGTTTTCTTAGCTCTCGCAGATGGTTCGTGCTGGCACTGGTGTTCGGGGATAGGGGCCAGCTTTCGGTAAAAAGAAATGTTACCGCGGCAAAGAATAAACACGCAACAATAGAATTGTTTGACGCGTCGTGTTCTATGCTGGCCATGTCGCATCAAAGGAAACTAAGCAATTAGTTCTTCCCAGAATTTCTCATCTCCCGTTTCCACAAAAACCTGATCAGAAGAGGATGGTGGGAGAAGGTGCTAAGAAACAGCCCCTCTCACTTTCTTCCAGAGAGCAAAGTTGTGAAGAAAACTTCTCTGGCGCCTGCCGCTCCACCCAAAGGAACAAACGCGCCCTCATTCGTACCACGACCAGAACCACTACTACAACCCTTATTTGTTCCAATTTCGAAAGTCAGGGAACACAGAAACGAGAGGGTGAGGAAGAAGTAAAGGCGATTAAAGTTAAAGGACAATACAACTGTTGTATCATAGCCGGAAATGTGGTGCAATGGCGTGTTGTTCTCATTTTGAGAGGTAAGATCTTTTCGTAATTGATTTGAAAACAAATTAACTTACAAAATAAAAAGACTATGCAAAATTATCGGTTCATTAGAAGAAAACAGAAGACAAACCTGGGCTCAATAAGAGAAAGGGGAATATACTGTTTATGCAAGCATTCAAATTATTTTTTTAGTAATAAAGAGAACGAAATTAAACAGGATTAAAAAATAATTAGTAAATTGTATAGGATTCAGGGTGAAGAAGAATTTTAAGGACGCGGTCTAGAAGAAGATAAATTGGAAGTACGACAAAAAGTCTTCAAAGATGTGGGAAATTCTCTCTGGGCTAAAAGCTGGAAAAATAATTGTCATGAAAATAAATTAAAATTGAATTTCGAAATATTTTTGTATGAAAGCTCCTTTATAGAAGTAATATGTCCACCGGCTTTTAAAATTATATTAATGCACAATTATCCAGACTGAATCATAACATCACTGGTAATATAACAAGAATTGTTCGATTTTTATTTATATTAACACCGTATAGTGCAATACAGCCTAAACATGCGTACTTACTTTAATATGAAAAAAAAAACTATGCTGTTTGTTGCTCTGTGTATCATAATTCCAGTTATGCTACAGTTTAGGAAAACAATATTAACGGCCATGGGGAACCGTTGCGCTGACCTCGCGACACCTTCTATCCGCTAAAGTTGGCACTAACTTTGCCGACAAGCTGCGTTGGCTCGGTCGGTATAGTTTTGAGGACTAAAGGCCACGGAGTTTGCTTTTTTTATTTGGTCATCTCGAACAATGGGTCTTGGATTCCAATTCCGTTGAAAGTGTTTGTGTCTGTGAATCCACCTGTAACTCTGAGTGTCTTCTAAACAGGCGGGAGTCCATATGGGGGTGATAGACAACAGAAGAACGGATAATACAAACAAATAAATCAGAAGAAACAACTTTTGCAAGAGCTCTTAGATTTTTGTTTATTTTTTGTCTAGTGTGAGTGGAGTCCAACTGGGTCCACTCGGCACGGCGGCCACTGATTAGCCTATTGTACCTGCCCCGGGTGATTATGATGATGGAGAATTTGGTAGAATGAAGATTGGCAGGGTAAACCGAAGAACTCGGAGAAAACCAGCCCCAGCGCCACTTTGTCCACCATAAATCCCATTTGACCAGAGCCGGGATCGAACCCAGGCCGCCGCGGTGGGAAGCCAGTGACTAACCGCTTGAGCTATGGCGCGGCCAAGAGTTCTTAGTTAGACAAACAATACAAGTGAATGGACATTTGGTATTTGCATGCTTGGTCGAATCCATTTCAGATTTCGTTGCCAATAATTTTCATTATGCAAAACACATTCACCACATGTTACTGTCATTCTACTATCAACAAATAGTAAATGGAATAAGACAACTAGATAATTTTCTAGGTTTAACCCTCTCGAATTTCCAGAATACAAAGTGGAATTTCAATGCTTAGCAAAGCCACAACTATAAAGTCACAAACTCATAACACAATAACGAACTGATGAATGTTCATGAGATTACGAACTTCTCAGCCTGTAACACGTGCATTTCATTATGACATTTTGCAGTAACAAACTGAAGTTTAATCGCAGAAGACGTGGATTTAATTGGATAGCCGAAAGTGAGTGAGAAAAGGGACCAAACGTTCAGGCAGCAGTAGACTCTACATCACCTTACGCGCCTAGGTGATCATTATCATCCACACCATGGTGGAGAGTCCTTCTTGAAAAGCTGACAGTTGCTTATGGTAAAAAGTTGTCTCACTTTACACAATCTGAAGACTCAATACATAGATTCATAAGAGGATGTCATTGGATTCTATACTGTGCAAGATAAATCCAACCCGTACCAACATACTTAATTTCATTTTAATATTGTTCCCGAATATACATTTCGACTTCCCGAGTTATTTCTTTCTTTACGTGTTATTATTGAAAATGTGTATATATCTCTCATATTCGAAATTAATCCACCAAAATGGACGTCCCTAAGTGAAGTTCATACTTTCTTTTCCATATAAATGTATATGTCTTATGATTCAAAGCCACCTTTATTCCATCTGAATTCCTGTGTTCCAAGTAAATTTAAGTTACAAAAACACTCCGTGTCTTGAGTCCGCACGCGAACTATACCGACAGAGCAACCGCCGCTTGTCGGCGAAGTTAGTGCCAACTTTAACAGATAGAGGGTGTCACGTGGTCAGCGCAACGGAGCCCCACGGTCATTAAGCTCGGTTTTCTAGACCGGAACAGCTATTTCCCTCAAATAGCTCCTCAATTATGCTCACGAGGTTGAGTGGACACAGTTCCAGACCCACTACTTCTCAGAAAATCTGGTAGCGCTGGGAAACTAACCCGAGACCTCAAGATCTGTAGTCAAGAACTCTGACCACTAGACCACAGAGGCGGTCGAAGTTACGCTTCACTAATTCTTCTGCCACTGTTTTTAACAAATCTGACCTACAGAGATCCAATTCAGCGACCACAAAAGTAATTGTGTCTTGGTGCCAACTGAGGTTTCTCAGATTTATAATTGCTAGACGTAAGAGTGAGGCGACTGTACACACGGCCAGCCTTCCGCAGTGAGACCAGGAGATCCAGCGGGCCACGCTTTGGCGCTTGCATGACCCCACTATCTCGCAATCTGACTAGCGCTGCATCGAATTACAATCGAGTTGAAATCGCCATGCAGTCTGACGCGGACATTGAATCCAGCCATTCAAACACTGTGATCGCGGGTTCGAATCGCGCTCTGGGAGAGAGTAGATACAGCTTGATGTTTGTCGTGTGTCCATGGAAGTACAGTGAACTAGAGAGATAGAAGATTGTAAAAGATAGAGTGAGTGAAGGAAAGAAAACAGAAAAAAGGAGGAAAAAGAAGGAAGAAAAAAGGAAAGAAAATGAGAAGAAAAGGGAGCAAGACACATAGAAGACTGGAAGAGCAGAAAGAATTCAAAAGAGGAATTATAAAATGATGAATGAAAGGAAAAAAGAATGAAGGAAAAGCAGAAGAATGAAAGCAATAAGGGTTGATCGACTGAAATACTGAAGGAAATGAAGGACGAAAGAAAAAACACTTAAAGAATCAAAGAAAAAGGAAGAATGAGGCAGAAATGAAAGAAAGAAAGGAAAATAAAGGAGATAGAGAACAAATAAAGAATAAAAACAAAGAATTAAAAAAGGAATAAAGCAAGGAAACGAGAAGAACAGAAAGAATTCTCCATGCTGTCACTCGATCAAGAATATTACCACAGTTTGAGCTCAAGGACGTAGAATTGTATATGCAGTTCACCTCAACTTCAAAACAGAACATAACCAGTCAACCAATTAAGTAATGGAAACCTGCAAATATGTATATATACAAGGAACAAATTATATTGGACTGATCAGATCAAGGATGACGACACTGGGCACACAGCAGGCGTGGGAGGCAAGGCACACACACAATTACCTACGGTCTGAAAATCTAGGCGTCAGTTTATGGACTGGATTCAAGGTACAGTGTACAGGAATTTTGTAAATATGGCAAGGTTTTCCAGGTTCCCTGAATTTTCCTCCCCTCTCTCCCCTACTTTGGAGTATAGGGCTGATTTCTCACTTTCACGATCATTTTACAGACGGTAGGAGTCCTTGGACGGGTGATCAGCTCGTCGCAAGGCCTCTACCTAAACACAGGACAATACAAACACAAAACAAACGGATATACACACAAAACATCCACGCCTTTAGTGGGATTCGAACCAACGATCCCGGCTTCCGAGCTAGCGAAGATAGTTCATGCCTCAGACCGCTCGGCTACCGTGACCGGCATAGATCCTATAATAGACTGATAATATCTTGACCATCTGAATGACTATTAGTTTATCAATGAATCTCTGCTCGATGGTGTCAACTATACATAAGGCAAAAATAGTTCATTCAGTGCGAGTTTCTGCCGGTCGGAACGCTCGGGCGCGCTTTCAGATTAAAGACGATGACGTTTACAAGGTTCCTGTGAACATTTGTAAAGCAAAATGTTTCAGTTTCTGTTCAATGTATTCAAATATATTAAAATATATTAATTTCTGGGTATAACTAAATCGCCTACTTTCTTTTGAAACGACACGCAACACATAGAAAACGACGCGCTCTCTAATTCTCTTATTTTTATTTATGTATTTGTTGCCGCGGTAAAGATCTTACCGCGCCTTTGCCTCGCAACGACAAGCGGGATACATACACAGACACAAACTGATCGAAGTACGCCGCTGAGATAGGGTCAGGAGACCTGAGATACAGTATCGATATTCTAAGAGGTCGGTCCAGGCATTAAAAAGTTTATTTGAAGGGAAAAACAGATACACAGACAGCATGATGATCGAATAAGCCTACTTCCATTTCTTCAGGATAAGGAATGTGGGTTAAATATAGGCCATCATGCGAGAAAAGCAAAATTAATAAATAAACATGTCTTATTCAAGTTTTTGTTGTATGTATCAGGACGAGCAGCGGTCTAAGGCATGCACTGTCTTCACTTGCTCGGAAGCCGGGATCGTGGGTTCGAATCCCACTCAGGGCATGGATGTTTGTGTGCGTTTTTTTGTGTTTGTCTACAGGTACAGGCCTTGCGACGAGCTGATCACTCGCCCAAGGAGTCCTACCGAATGTGTAAGATCTAGTAAACCGAAGTGAAACGGAGAGTTTCATGGAGGTAGGCCTAGGCCAAAACTGGGGCTGTAGCGCCGATGGAAATCAGGACGAGCAAACAAATTGTGAAATTATACTCAATGCGTTCAAACGAATAATTACCGAAAGCGTTTGTATTTGTCTACTCCTGGTTTTTCATTTTCATCTTAATTCACAAGTCTAAGAGTTGTTTAACATTTACAAAACGCAATAAAATATTTCGTATTATGGAAATTATTTAACAATATATTTGGTCTCTCTTAGATTCGATATAACTGATTAAAACTCAAGACATTTCTGCATTTTGAAAGCTGTCATTATTATCTTACATGTTTAACGTACAGAATACTGTACTGGCAAACAATCCTGTCATTTCTCATTTTTTTTCCTTGGCACTACAGCCCCAGTGGGCCTAGGCCTACCTCCATGAACTTCTTCGTTCACTTCGGTTTTTCTAGATCTTACACATTCGGTAGGACTCCTTGGGCGGGTGATCAGATCGTCGCAAAGCCTCTACCTGTAGACAAACAAAGAAAAACTCACACATACAAACTAAGCATCCATGCCCTGAGTGGGATTCGAACCCACGATCCCGGTTTCCAAGCGAGCGAAGACAGTGCATGCCTTAGACCGCTCGGCTACCGTGACCGGCTTCATTACTCATAGCGACTTAAATTATATATAAACCCTAGACATATAATATTTCTACGTCAATATCTATCATGTTTCGAGCGACAAAGCATCGTTTGGAGGTGGAATTCCCACAATTCCTCATAGAATTACATAAATCAACTCTATTTTGCCTTTAACAATACTGGACCAATAGCATAAAATGAACTACCAGTTCAAGGCTGTATGTTTTGCCGATCACAGTGGCTGCGCGGCATAGGGCATGAACAACCTTCGCTCGCTCGAAATTTGGGATCGTGGGTTCAAATCCCACTCAAGGCAAGAATGTTTCTGTGCGTTTATTCTGTGTTTGTGTAGTTATGGGTGTATTTAAGGGCCTTTTGACGGGCTGATCCCCAGTGCAAGGAGTGCTACCGACTGTGTGGATGATTAAGAAACTGAAAAAAGTGCCAAGGTCCAACAGAGGACGGTAGAGCCGTATATATGTCTAGTTTTGATCAACATTTCAACAAATATACACATATAATTCCACTCATTTCAACTTTAGCAGTATTTAAGGAAGCTGTCTGCCTGTCTGCTTCACGGACCGCCTCTGTGGTCTAGTGGTCAGAGTTCCTGGCTACAAATCCAGAAGTCCGGGTTCGTTTCCCGGTGAGACCAGATTTTCTGAGAAGAAGTTGGCCTGGAACGGGGTCCACTCAGCCTTGTGAGGATAATTGAGGGGCTATTTCAAGGAAATAGAGACTCCGGTCTGGAAAACCGAAATTAACGGCCGTGGGGATCCGTTGCGTTGACCATGCGACACCCTCTATCCGCTAAACTTGGCATTAACTTCGCCGACAAGCGGCGGTCGCTCGGTCGGTATAGTTCGCTTGCGGACTAAAACGATGGCGTTTGTTTTTGTCTGCTTCGCGTTCCAGGCGTCTTTACTCTTGGAGATCCCTTCCATTAAGAATTGGGTAGGAATGTGAGTGGAACCCGAACAGTTCTAGACGTAGTAGTGAACTACATTTTATAACGCCCTTAACGAGAGTCGAACCCCTGTTATCCAGTATGTATCTCATCACCTTACAGAGCGAGTGACGTTACCGACTATTTCCTCTTAACGCCTCGTTTATTAAGAAGCCATCCTGTATCAAACAGGGGGAGGGGGGCTCACTTCTCTTTGCCCTTCGGGCTGCTAGATGTTGCCACAGGAATTAAAGCTACATTAGAGCTCAGCGCCGGGTCTTCCAGATGTACACTCATTTCGAAAATGAAGCTTGCACTTAATAAGAAGATGAAGTGCTTCCAGAAATGGAGAAGTCTTGTGCCATGTCGCATATATAATGATCGGAAGCAATCGTTTTTGATTAATGGAGTGTCTAATTTTGAAATATTTTACATCACATGGCAAGAGTTCATTCTGACAGAATTGGGTTACTCCTATTTTTAACATCACAGGGTTTAAAGTAAATTAGTTTCCTTATGTGTAACGTATTTTCCAATAATGTTCGTTCGGTTGTCTTTACATCATAAAATTTAGACTTGTATATACGGTATATGTGGCATATCTTACTTCCATATTACATTATTTTAAAGTAGTAATTCGTAAAACACTGACTAAGAGGAAACACAAATATAACTATTAATTTTTTAAATACTTATTTCAACGTACTCGTAACATTCATACTGTCACGCGTAGCGGTTGTGCGTGACTTATAGACGGGTTCTGGATTGTTTCATTGGATTTATTGACACTTATATACTCAACTCGGGACTACAGGAAATACTGCGCTGTCGCTGATCTACACACTTTACAGTTCACCGTTACACACACATTAGGGTTCTCAGTCTTCACTAGTCGTATCCTGGCAACGGATTTATAACAGTATCATTGTCACTTCAAATCACATATGAAGTCTTCTTTCCATAGCCTGATTACCCTCTCGCCATTTCTTTTCAATCACCCTGGACCGCCATCGCCATAACTCGACCCAATTCTTGACAAATATTAACTGCTCCCTTAGAACTTTTTTTTATACAGCCTCGGGAAGGACCCCACGAGAAACACCGTCTTCTATTGTCCCGTATTGTTTTAGGGTTATTTACTGATCCAGTGCCTAGCAAAAGACCTTCTATTTTTGTGCGCGTTGGCGCCCGCGGGAATGTATTTACCGAGACGTTGCCTAGCAATGAGTCTGTTCTGACTTCGCTATTCCGGTTTTCTGGCGTCATGTCGCAGTATTATCTCAAGTAATCTCATTACCAAAGATGTTAGCTTAGTTACTTCGTACATATTTGTAACGTTAAGGTCGAAACTGAAAAAAAGGGTCAATTTTGTTGAGAAGTTCACTGTTTCGCCTAAAGGAGGCTAGATGATATCTTAACACAAAGGGAAACGAACATTTCAACTGTTTCTTTTCCGTTTCATTGTACTGCGATTTGTTCAGTAGTATGGACTTAGCAACTCACCCCAGTCATCTAACTTACAGGTTTCACAGGAAAATGTTAATCTATGGCTCCAATTGCTCCCTAAAGTCACTGAATAAGAGAATTGTATTCCTGGTTCCCATTGGGTTAATTTTTTCGCTTATCGTTCATCACAGACTTATCTCCCACTGCTTATTTACTATGAGCAGTTTTACTTCAGGAGAATTAGTACACTGAAACATCCCCCACACAGGATAGTAAATAAAAGTGATCTTGAGAGTGAATGAGAAATGTAATCTAACCATCCAAGAAAGAAAGCAAAATTCAAACTATCATGTTCATAAAAATGATATTATTAAAATATGAAGAAGAAAAAAACTTTTTATAAAATCGTAGACCTCTCCTTTCTATGACTAGAATTTGGAAAGCTAAAAATGAATTAATATCCTGCTCGTGGGCTGATTTATATATCTCTATTCTAGATATTCCTACAACTTTTTTAGTTCTTTCCTCCAGTGCTCTGGGAACTTAACACCTTTCAAGGAAAATATGTACTTTCTTTTAAAAACTTCATAATACGCCTTACATATTTTACGAAATATATTGGGATTCGACTTTTTCATAACATTAAAGAATATTTTTAATTATAACTTCACTCGTACTTGCGCTATTAACAGAATGAATATAGATTCTAAGCTGTGTAGCCCTTCTATTCAAGTGCAAGTGGGGGTTGAGCTACAGGTAAAGCAAGTGTCACGTAACTTCGAACAAGTAACCTTGAATGCGCAGAAGAAAAATTTCAGACAAGGGGGTGGATTCGAGGGTGTGAGAAGTGACAGGCGGCCAGTTGTACACGATTTGCAGGGGTTGAAATATACAAGCTGGAATCAATATCTGAACCTTACAGAGTGGTAGATCTGTCGTAGCATTTCGAGAGATGAAGTTCTCTTTCTATTAACTATTTAATTTATTCGAACTTCCTCTGGCTCTAATTTCATAATTATTACCAACTTTAAATTATAATCTACATGTCCAAGAAATCTTGATGTAATTTATGTGTAAAGAAAACCCAGGTATCAGCTTATTGTAGTTGTTACAGAGTTTATAACAATTGGGCAGAGCAACACAATCATAAAATGTAACATATTTTACTAAAGTGATGAGTCAATAAGACCGTTTCTGTGGTCTAGTGGTCAGATTCCCTGGCTACAGATCCAGAAGTACGGGTTCGATTCCCTGCGCTACCAGATTTTCTGAGAAGTAGTGGGTCCGGAAGGGATTCCGCTCAGCCTCGTGAGGATAATTGAGGAACTATTTTAAGGAAATGGCGGCTCCGGTCTAGAAAACCGAAATTAACGGCCGCCGGGCTTCTCTATCCGCTAAACTTGGCATTAACTTCGCCGACAAGCTGTGATAGCTCGGCCGATAGAGTTCGCTTGCGGACTATAGGCCACGGAGTTTGTTTTGTTTTGCCGAATTTGAAAATAAAAAATTGGTCTCCTCTGCTACATTTCACAGATGATCGAGAGAGAAGATTAATATTATACTATCCGAAATAAAATATCTGTATTTGTATTTCAACATCACGTGCAATATAATTTACTCTATAGTTTTCTTGAGTTCATTGGTTTCACCACGGACTGTAAACTCAATTTCAGCCCACGTTGTACCCAAGGCAGAGCACGGTCCTTCAAATGTGACATACTGCTTTACTCATTAGCGAGGTTAAATTACACTTTAATAACGCAGTGTTTTGTTCGTGATACTGCGTAAAAACAACTCGAAAACATTAACGCTTATGAAATTCCAGAGCAGGGGATTCATTCATTAATAAAAGGATAAAAAAAGACTTGTTTTGCACGTGTAGCCCAAATGTGTGCCCGATTTTTGTGAAAATTTAAGTAAGACGAAGGTCTAACATTCTTTAATGGGAGAAGACAATGATGAAAGGACGAAATGTGGAGGCCAACTCCACACAGCACAGTATACATGGGAAACTGAGCAGCTCAGCTGACAAAGATTTTCCCTGACTTTTACAAAACAAAAAAGTTCATTATAACATTCACAGAGCCCGCCACTGGTCCCTATCCTGAGCCATATACGTCGAGTTCAACAACATTTTATTAATTTATGATCAATTTTAATATTTTTCTCTCACCCATGTGTTGTGGTCACACGCGGTAACATAACTTCACATTTTTCAACCAAAATTCTGTAAGCATTTCTCATTTCCCACACGCTTGCACCATGTCAGCCCCATCTAATTTCCCTTGATTTAATCATCTTGATTATATCTGGTGAAAAGTTACGTTCCTTTGTGTAGGTACAGCCCTTGCGACGGACCGATTCCCCATTCAAGGAGTCCTATTAATTATATACAAGATACAACAATTCAGAAGTTAATTCTGTGTTGGAAGACCTGAGGGTGTAATCAGTAGAGAAAGAAAAAACTCACTCTCTGTTCTAATCCAGTATTCACGAAATGAAAACTCTGATATTTGAGGCTTTCACGGCTGTGACTGGGTATTTCTGTCGTGTCAGATGTGACGCGGTGTACCACATAACTCTGCGTCCTATCCAGCAGACAGCAACCTTCACAATAAAATTAATCGCAGCGTCAGTAGGTCGTCTCTACACGAATATGAAAGACCTAACTGTACACAAAACAAAACAAACAAACAAACTCCGTGGTTTCAGTCCGCAAGCGAACTATACCGACCGAGCGAACGCCGCTTGTCGTCGAA
Organism: Cryptotermes secundus; assembly: GCF_002891405.2. Classification (NCBI taxonomy): domain Eukaryota; kingdom Metazoa; phylum Arthropoda; class Insecta; order Blattodea; family Kalotermitidae; genus Cryptotermes; species Cryptotermes secundus. The sequence goes on from NW_019734314.1 coordinate 409,571, forward strand.
GTTAGTGCCAACTTCAGCAGATATAGAATATCGCGTGGTCAGCGCAACGGATCCCTACGGCCGTTAATCTCGGGGATTTGGGACCCACCCATACTTCAAGTGCTCTTTTCCCGAAAGTAATGCGGCCGGAAAATGAAGCTGACCACTCACCTTCAACTAGTGCCAAAGTCAAGAAAACGTGGATCTATACAGCCACTCCCCTATATGACTTCATGGCTCAGTACTTAATTAGATAAGCACAGGGACAACTTTGCCTTTAACGGTACGAGGAACTTGGTGTTTGCGTGTTTCCGTTTCACGGGCTGTGTATCGGATTCCGGTCTGACGAGGAAGCAAGACTTACAGTGCACTCTGGTGGAGACTAAACCGATGCCTACGTCATACTGCTCAACTTACACACAGCAGCCTCTGATAGTCGGACCCGCTCTCATGTCAATTAATTGCACCCCTTCTGGATCTGAAACCCGCAATCGCAGAATCCTAGGGGACACCAACTTACACAGTTACAATTTGTATACCTTGCTGCAAGCTCCATTCCTAAGAAGGAGTAAATCTAGAGACATCTCTTTATGGTAGATGAGATCCCTACAGCGATGACCACGAAGTGTATTGTCTTCTGGGGATATGAACCCGTGTATTGTGGTGGAAGGTTTCTGACGTGTAGGAGACAAAATCGGAGGTTAAACTGTCCAAGCAAACAAAAAGACTCATGTGTACACGCTTACTCATCGACCTGAAGTATGAAAATATACGAGTATGTTCCTCTGAAATGTCAGTTTGGTCAATTGAGAAACTATCAGCTTTTCAGAAAATATTGCAGGTGTGTGTATCTATAAAAATGATCATAGAACCAGTGTACTTTCGTCACCTTATGACTTAATTCTGTAGCACAAGTTTATTTTCCGCTTGGTTATATCACTGAACAACCCAGAAAATATGAGAAATTTCATGTGCAGTATCATACACCGATCATTAATTTATAAATCTATGTCTGTAGTGCACCGATGGTGTCTCCACCTTATCGTGGTGGTGAGATTTGAGTGCTCCTGAGACGCCGAGAGCTATGCCGGCGGTAGCGTAACTACTGGTAGAATCACCCATGCCAGACAGGTCAAGGGGTAGGTGACAAACGAAGAGAGATAACCTGGTCCTCGAGGTTGGGGGTTGGGAGTGAGGCTAACAACCTCACACCGTAAAAAGTAAATTGTTTAGAAGCAAGACAGTCGGCCTAGGAATATAGAAGAATAGAGGCAGAATGTACAGGAGGTCAAAGCTAACCCTGAACTGTAGCGCTGAGGGGAAGGAAGGAAAGTCTGCAGTGCAGTTCAGCCTAAAACAAGCCGTTCCTACAAGAAATACACGGAAATGTAGAAGCCATATTCTAAGTCTGCAGAAAATAAACTCCACTGTACTGATAAGACACTGAAATGAAACTCCCAATGTTGTTTGCAACAAAACAAGAAATGTGGTCACAAATTTGACTATGGTTTTTATTAATAGGCACATACTAATCAAGAAGTACCAAATATATAAGAACTGAGGTTGTCACGGTAGCAAATATTTTGATTACGATCTTCTGGGATGTGTACCTACCTATAATTATCTACCAGACTACACGGCGTCTTATCCTTGAAGACTGTAACCTTAAATGTCAAATATATTTACTTTATTGCTAATACCAAATACGATTTGATCAACATCTATCGAGTCTTCTTAAGATCCAAATATAAATTCATAAATGCTCATTCTTTTTAAAATTATAATAAAAGGTGGCTTGAAGCAGTCCTTTTAATTTTAATTTATTCACGCTACTTATATAATTCTTCCACAAAATTAAATATGTTATAATGACTGTTAAATGAAGTTAATACTTCTCAAAATTACAGTGAAATCAATACCACTAAAACGGTGACAAATTAAAATGGTTTCAATGTTAACGTACAGCATAATTATATTTTATATTAAGCAGTTTATAACAGTATCGAAAAATTTACATTTGGGAAATACCCTGCTCAAATTTAGGTCCGCAAGGACCAATTAAGACGAGGTTCTACGTTTGTTTCTTCAGTTACTACAGAAAAGGGACGCGGTAGCTTGATTGAGGCACTATGCTACAAGCTGGAAGTTTGCGGGTTCGAGTCCCGATGAGGTGGATTTTCTTCAATTGACTCAGCCTCTAACAGAAATAAGTACCAGGAATCTTCCTTGGGGGTAAATGGCGGCCAGCGCGTAAGGCTGACAACCTTACCGCCGTCTGTGTACCGACTGTGTAATGTGGGACCCTCAACATATGGACCTGTTACATGGATAGTTTTTTACTACAGTACGACGGTCATAATTCAATGTACAAAAGGCAAAAATTCATTGCATTTCACCTTTACTACCAACATCGCTTTATCCTCTGAACAAAATTTACTTTCAAATGCGTGAACTGATATATATATATACCCGTCCTAATACGGTCCAACAACTCCAAACCATTTCTGTGAAAAATTCGCAGAAAACAGAGTTTCGTACAAGGCCCAAATTGGGCTGAAAGATTTTTGAAGTAATATATTAGACTCTGACATCAGTATGAAAGCACAACACAATAAAGAAAGTAGGTAGGAAGACACATAAAACTTCCCAACTATGTTAGCTGGCACTGAACACCAGACCATGATCGCTGGAAGTAACCCTGTAACCTAGCACTCCGGAAATTAAAGCCTTTGAAACTGCCTTAAAAATTTCAACAAATTCACTTTTCAGTGAGAATTAACTGGATTACTCTGGCTTATGTTTCGAATGATAAAAATTTATCATTTTTCCCTGTAGTAATAATGTTATCTAAAATTTAATTACTTTTTTAAAGAGTGAATATTTAAAGTACTAGGTTTTTCTTTGCCTTCCGTTGCTATGACTGCGTAAGATCTGAATGGCACAGAAGTAAAAAAAAAGGGTAGAAAGAAAATTGGATGTTGAAACACGAACGATGTCAGAATTGAAAAGGAGTTTGTTAGAATATGCGGCCAACGAACTGGAAACGAAAGCGCTCTGAACCGGAGAGATTTTATCAGATACCTGATTGACTTAACTGCTGAGTGACTGGCAATACAGAGACACCTTCTCCGGTCGACTTGGCATCAAATTATCCGTTTTCAGCAAAACAAAATTCTACTATTCCCTATTTCCCTTCCCTCTGTATCTTATTTTGCTACTGAATTACAAACTCATCGCACGAAAGACCAGTAGGGTACTATAAGCTTAATAAAATCGAACCCAGCAAAATAAATTGAGAATATATTATTGTAGCATTGATATTACAGATATATAAAATAAATCATTAGAATCTGATAACATCAAATTAATGCTAACATTTTTACCTTGGAAAGAACAGACAAATAAATTACTTATATTTTTCAATCACAAATAATTCTAATCAATTATAACTTAACATCTGTAGGAGATCAGCTACAGCGGATATAATCACACATATAATTTCATCACACATCTGTGACCCTACCAGATCTTCCACCAATTACTTAATCAACAGTATGAACATACCTCCAATTTCAAGAAGTGAAAACAACTGAAGAAATTCAGACCACCATCGAAAAATTGAATGACAGTCAACACTTGCCACAGTCAGCCAAAATGGTGAAGAATGTGAATTCCTTGGCTTAATTAATTATCATGCCATGAAGGCAGATGGGGGAGTGGAAGAATAGCTCCGTTGTTCTTAACCTTGGCACTAGATGGGTGGGCCCATGAGCCCATCTGGATACTAAGGGGAAGCCACGAATCTCCTTCCGCTCCAGGGAATCGAATCGAAATAAATCGTCTCTTCAGTCGTCGAGCCGGTAGCGTAGCCGCAATACCGACTGAGTCATTGTAATACACAACAATAAGGTAATAGGGAAAATGCAACCGCACTAATGGTTATGTATTAATTTATGAAAAAGATATATATTCTTTTCTTACAAACCACACTTAGGAATTCACTAACTTCTTCCCTTTCAATGCGAAGTTATGCAAAAGGCACAATATAAACTTAAAAGAGATTATGTTCCACTTAGGAGAATGATTCAGAGGCGACAGACTACGATCTTAGGAAGACATGTTTGTTTAATGTGGGCTGGATTAAACTGATTCAGAAAATGATCAAATCGTAAGGTATCGGTACTGCTAATACAAGATAATCAAATCATAATAAGGTTTTGATATCGCTAATGCCAGGTAGCCAAATCGTAAGGTTTCGGTACTGCTAATACGAGATAGTAATATTCTAAAGTTTTGGTACTGTTAATATCAGATAGTAAAATTGTAATATTCTGGTGCTGGCGCCCGAATATCGCAGTTATGAACAGGGGTATCAACCTGTTTAATGGCAATGAAATGTAACATTTCAGTTTTTAAAAATTAGACAAAACTAATAACATTAGACACGTTTCTCGCCAAAGAAAAATCTGGTGGTGGTAATATTAATGAAGCACAACTCTCAACTAGTGGATTCCAGATGAAAGAATGGTAATTCACCTTCAGTAAACAGTAATGTCCGTCCCACTATTGTTATTGATGGATTACTATACAATATTTTTATGTATATAATAAAAATTAAGATATTCAATTATTGAAATTAAATATACTTGTTTTATCATTATTTACCAATATGATATTTTGAAACAGGCACTTACAACGTTTTATATTGGGAAAATTTTGGGGGTCTGGAACGGATTAATTCAATTTACATTATTTCAAATGAGGAAATTTAACTCGAAAGTCGAAGAAGTTGACAGTCGAACCGTCTCCTTGAATGTATTGTGTTCGAAGTTCTAAATTCCATTGTATTTTGGCTTTAGTTTTCAGTTCAGTTTATAAATATATGTGGTATAAAATTAAGTTCACATTAAGTCCCATTTTTCAACATTCTTCATATATTTACTATCATCACGGAAAGGCCGCGCCATAGCTCAAGCGGTTAGTCGCTGGCTTCCCACCGCGGCGGCCCGGGTTCGATCCCGGGTCTGGTTAAGTGGGATTTGTGGTGGACAAAGTGGCGCTGGGGCAGGTTTTCTCCGAACACTTCGGTTTCCCCTGCCAATCTTCATTCCACCAATTGCTCCACAATCACCCTCACCTATCATCTGGGGCTGGTACAATAGGCCAGAAGTGGCCGCAGTACAAGGGACTTAGTCCCATCCCACTAGCAAAAAAAATCATCACGGAACCTGTAAATTAACTTTTTTTTTGTATATTTTTACACGAGTAAGACGTAAATTTCTAGATGCTTAATAAATAAAGATTCTCCCATAAATAGCGGGGCTGCTTTTGCATGTGAGTAGTTCTTTTCTTCAGAAAAATATTTTGTTACTTGTTTTAGGAAACATCCTCATTCCGCGGAGTCTGACCTCGCCAAGTGACTAAACCTTCGCTTCATATACGAAATAATGTATGGGGGCACTGCTCCCCTCATTATACAAACTTTGACGTTTTTTAAGCCATCTTTTTCTTTATGACCCTATTCATGTTGAGAAGAGGGAAGCAGAATTATGATATTATGGTCTGGAGAACAGCAGAAGAGGAAATTGCATTTAGATGTTCTGTATAACAGTTTCAAACTAAAAAGTTGAAGAGCTCCAGGGTAAGGTAAGGCAGGGAGGCAATTTTTTGGTGGGTTACAAAATTACGTTTTTTTTTTTTGAGGATATAAGGAAAGAAACAGTAAACTTCATCTTGAAAGCTTCAATGTTTCAAGGATCAAAAACTGTACCGGCTTAACATATGACGCCTGTCTTTTGTTTTATATTTGAAATTTTCTTTACACTGTACGTGGGGTACTTTGCCCACGTAATATTTGAACCGTATATACGTCGAGTACTGAAAAGAAATTATGTAAATTTAAATTTTTTTATTCTCTCCCCCTCACGTTTATTGTGTTTGGGGTCGAAATAAACTCATGAACTCTCAATTTTCTTAAACTGAAATACTTCAAAGAACAATCGAATTGGCTGTAATGACGTCAGAGGCAGAGAGACCAAACCGACGAACACATCGTTCCGAACCAGCTGAACATCACAAATCCGAGTGCTTAAGACTAAACAAGTGTGGTCTAATCACACATTAAAGAAAGACGATTACCCGTTCTGCTTGACATCTGTGACATACTTCAAAACACGACAAATGTATTATATTTCATTATACAGTTGTACTGGTTAACGATTTAATTTGCAAGGTCATTCCTGAAGGTGCAACTTCCTGTCCTGCTCCTAGACTGTTGGTGTGCTACATTGTCACTTTTTTTATAAATGATATTTCTACTACATGTTTCAACCTTATATGGCCATCATCAGATAGACACTTTTTACTTAATCGCTGCCCTGTATTGTATTTTCTAATTCATTGCTATAAAACTTTGTTAAAACTAGTTTCATTTATCATGAGTACTATCTTCTGGGTTATAATGTCGTGTAATCCGTTGAAAGTCAACCGAAGTTTCGGATGAGAATATCGCCTCCTTCTTCAGGATAGAATGTCATCTTCTTTCAAGCTGGTATCTTTCTCGGATTATTAGTCGACAATGAAGTAGGCGATGTTTTCCCTCGAAATGTCGGTTGACTTTCAACGGACTACATGACCTTATATTCAAGAAGACAGTGCTTTCATAACCACCGGTGTGACAACCTAAAATCCTACGTAGTAGTAATTATTGTTAAGTTCTGTTAAAATTATTTTAAAATTATTTCCTTCTCAATTAATACTCGATGTTTTCGGTTTTCCTTCGTTTACATTAGCTGGAGGCTATCACACCGAAACCGATGCATGACACAGGCCTACCAACACCCCCGAAATGCAAATAAGACTGGACGCGGCTTGTTGGTAGTTTCATTCAAAACAGAACATCAATCTATCGACAATAACGTGTGACCGCAGTCAGGTTCCACTGGAAATCAATTGCTTTATATCGCCCCATGGGATTAAGACAGCAGATTTAAAGAATAATTCTAACTCTGTTAACAAAACAATTGCACCACCTATGCATTTCTGGGATTAACGTAAATCGATTGGCAATTCTCATTTTCAACTAATTGCATTTAAAGACAGATCGTATTAGCAGAATTTACAGGCTGACAAAAATGTGTATTTCATACTATTAACATGCAAAAGTAACAGAAAAGCGAAAAATTGTGGACTGTTCGGTCGCCTAGTCCCTATATTGATGAGGTAAAATGTAAAGGTAAAAAAGTAAAGCTGTACCTGTAACAGGCCATGAAGGCCCACAGTGTTGTAAAATGTCCAGGCTCTCACATTTTCTCTAGACAATCGGCTCACGGATGGCGGTAATTTTGTCACCCTCACGCGCCGGCCACCCTTTATCTCTCAGGAAGATTCCTGGTACTCGTTTCTATTAGAGGCTGAGTTCATCCCAGGGCCATAGACGGCTGGAAAGATTGGGTAAATCGAAAAATCCACTTCATCGGGAATCGAACCCGCGACCTTCCGGCTTATAGCACAGTACCCCCTGAGCTACACCGTCACGAACTTCCTTTTGAAGTCTATGTTTCTCGTCAATGTAGATCCAGTCTACAACTCCTGGAAATTATTACGGTTCCATTTACATACAGTGAGCTCTGCCTGTCGTAGTGTTTTCTTTAGGATGTGAATTAAATTTGTGTATACTGCATTGAAAACTTGTTAATCCGAACAGATTTACAGCACCACAAAAGATATCATCGGCACCTCCAGTAATTACAAATTTAATCTAATTATTTATTTCCTTTAAATATAAATGAATTCTTGTGACACAAAATATTATACATTAATGGACCTGCCTCTCTAGGTGATGAAACCTGTAACCGGGTTCCCGCTTGCCCTAAGTCCGGCGTGAAGTCGAATGTTCTCGGGTTCCCGTTGTTCTTTATGTATAAAATATACCTATAAATGTTTGAGTATAAAATTCAATAATAAATTCACACTCTTTTTTTAAATTTGAAATACCCTAATCCGAAGGATTCGATAATCGGTACACAACAGCGCTTTAATCATCTCGGACTGTTCCCGTATTGAGCTTTGCCTGATGAAATCGAAACAGTTTTCCAGCTGTTAATAAATCTAACACCGTAATTATATGGAACCAGAGAGGATTAGATCATGTCTGTCCTTGTTAGAAACTGATATAAATGCTGACGGTGAATACAGTTACGTATAAAAAACTGTGTTTGATCTGAGGTTACCATGGCGATGAGCTGCTGGAGTACTACCTTCTGGGATGTGACACAGTGTATAGTCTGGTAGAATTTTACCAGCGTTTAGGATAAATATACAACCTACATCTTCAGGACTGAGAATTAATTTATGCGACCAACAAAATGCAGGAATCAGGCAATATGTTCCTTCGAAACATCCATGAACTTTTACAAGACCATTCGGCGTAAAATCCAAGGAGACGATAATATTCGTACACGCATAAGAGAATATTTTTAAATATTTTTCGGAAAGAGAACCTCTGGATGATCAGGATATAGATGGGAGTAAAGGTAAAGTAAAGTTGTCTCTGTGTTTAACTAACTGAGCTCTACGTCATGAAAACGTATGGGGTAGTGGATGTATAGATCCACATTTTCTTGATCTCGGCATTAGTTGGACGTGCGTGGTCAGTTTCACTCCCCGGCCGCTTTACCCCCTTCCCAGTACCAAGTGGATAAGAGGTTGGGTAGACCCCAGGTACGGTCTGGACGACATAGATGAGTGAAAATTCTTGACACTACCGGGACTCGAACTCCGACCTCTAGGTCGTCCAGCCCGTAGCCAGTCGCTATACCGACTGCGCTATCCCGGCTCCATCTAGAGGTGGGAGTATAATACTGAATTGCGTCCGACGAAAACATATACTTTGGTTGATTTTATAGGTCACAATATGGCTTAACGGAGCATCACGTAATAAGGTAGTAACATATTTATTAAACCAGTGAATTACAATTTACTTAAAGATTTAACGTAATGTAGACAATGGATATTGGTTTTCTTCTTATGTAGTAAAATATATGAGTCGACCCCAGGGCCACAGTGCGACCGAAAAAAATTACATCAATTGAAAAATCCAGTGGCTTCATCGGGAATCGAACCTGCGACCTTCCGGCTTGTAGAAAAGTGCCTCAACAAAAAGTGTTTTCGAGGCAAAGCAAGTAAGTTTAACAAATATAAAACATGTGTAGGATTTGAGGTTCTGACAGCAGTGGTTATGAAGAATTCTAGCTGCTGGGATGTAGCACCATTTAATCCGCTGAAAGTCAAACGACGTTTCGGAAGTACATGTCGCTTATGTAGCTATTCTTCGACACTGAAAACGAAGGCGATATGTTCCTCTGGAAAATCAGTTGACTTTCAACGGACTACACGGTGTTATGTCCCAGAAGACAGAAATATTCAGGCATAAAACCTGCTTTCTAGGCAAAATTGAGACAAGTAAAGCAAAATCTGGTTTGGAATTTTGTATCGGTGCTTCAAGGCTGTGGAAATAAAAGGAATAATATGGAACCATTAATATCAAGGGACAACTCTTTTCCTTTCCTGCTGACTGCAACATCATTCATAAAAGCGATATTTGGCACATCCAACGACTATACCCTGCATGGCGCACACAGCGGGGAACTGAAGGATATGAATGCTCGTGACAGTTTCACCTGCGACGGAATATCCGGAGTGATTTTACGTTCGCAAATACTACCGATAACTTGCGGAAAAAGGGGAAATATATTTCTTGACGTTAGCACGAATAGCCGAGGTACAGATTAATAATAATCCACGGCAACGTCTAGGGGGAGTTTTAGCGTTACAGTAACAGCTGACCTGCCGGGCACAGCAGCCGCGCGGTCTAAGGCAAGAACTGTCTTCTCTAGCTCGGACGCAGGAATCGTGGGTTCCAATCCCACTTAAAGTATGGATGGCTGGTATGTGTATGTGTTTATGCTGTGTGTACGTAGAGGCCTTGCGACTGGCTGATCGCTCGTCCAAGGTGTCCTACCTAAAAACTCCGTGTCCTGTAGTCCGCAAACGAACTATGCCGACCGAGCGGCCGCCGCTTGTCGGCGAAGTTAGTGTCAGCTTTTGCGGATAGAGGGTGTCACGTGGCCAGCGCAACGAATCTTACCTACCGTCCTACCGTCTGTGAAAAATTATTATGGATCTAAATAAGAGCCCAGGGCCCTGAATGGGCTGGAAGGGCCATTGAAAAAGAAAAGCAACAGCTGACCTACTTGAAAATACATACAGCGCATGGATTTGGACCTCGTTGTTTACTGCCATCATATCAGCCCATGCTGTACGGTCCCAATTATTGACAGCATCAATAAAAAAAAATAAGTTTATTACAATACGACGTCATGGGCCGGGATGGCTCAGTCGGTATAGCGACTGGCTACGGGCTAGATGACGGAGGATTCCACGTGGTCCAGCCATGCTCTGGGGCCCACCCAGCATCCTAGCCAATGGGTACCGGGAGCTTTTCCCCTGGGCTAACGTTTCAGGGGTGTAAGGCTGAACACTCACCTCCAACTATAACTGAGGTCAAGAAAACATGGACCTATACAACCATTCCCCAATACGCCTAACTGTTATAATACTTAATTAGTTAAGAACAGGGACTGTGAGTATACTATGCGATATGACACCGTTTAGTCTGGTATATATTTACTTACATGTCGGAAAAACACACTTTCTCCACTTTCAGGGCAGAAAAGTATCTATATCCTGAGGATAGTTGCAATACTTTCACGAAATGCCAATAAACACCTATCAAACCACACCGCGTCTTATTCAAGAAGAAAGCTTCCTTCCTTGTTAGTTACTAGTTCTTTTCAAAAATACAAAAAAAGAAGTGTACCCGTTAGTCTGTGCTCAACAAATAATTTAATGCTACAACTCTGTTAGTATATCTAATTAACTCTCTCTTGAAAATAAGAATACACACTTTCAAGCATCACGCAACAAGCGTTTTGGCTTCGAAACAATTTTTCAAAGTAGTGAAATAGTTCCTAAGAGTTTTGTCCCTAGAGGCTATTTTAAACTCTTTTATCTTCGTATTTCAATTTCTTGCTTTTATAAAGAAGCCGAATACCCTGTGAAGAATAAAAACTGAGGCCTCGTGACAGGGCATTCAGTGGATGAGAAAAGCTACAGTAGCAGTTTGGAGGTAGCAAACTGTGGATGAAGTCGACATAAAAACGTGAGGGCTGGTAAAGGCTTATTCAGAGGAGAAAAGAAACGCCCAGATGCCTATGAAAGGAAGGGAGGAGGGAAACCCCCTGCCTATATAACGGATAAAGGAGTTTAAAATGAGACAACGGGTGAAGAAAATAGAGAAAGGGAGTTGAAAAG
>NW_019734314.1:420949-452382 GCF_002891405.2 Cryptotermes secundus
GGGGTTGCAGAAGGAAACTGTAATATCGCCACACAGCTTTTTTTTTTTCTTTCTCTCCTCCGACAGCAATATATAGGCTACGGCTGCAGGATTATGTTGAATTCAAATTTCCGTTCCATTTCGAGTCTGCGTCTCCTTTCCGCGGATAAAAATGACAGAGTGACCTAAAGAGAGAGGGGGGGACGTGAGAGGAATCAGGGGATGTCTCCTACACAACATTATATACTTTGGAGCAACTCCATTGTCCGATCAAGGACACTAAAGTCTTCAATCCACCACTCGTAAATTTCGCCATATATCGATGCTACAACTGAAAGGAACAATCCATAAGACTTTTAGCTTTTTCTTAGCTTTAGATGGTGTATAATTTGGAGAGGGAAGCCTGTACACATGTATAAAAATGGATGACCTTGATATGAAGTCAGCAGAATTGCTCCGTTTCATAATTCTGTAATCACGACATATTTCGTGATGGCCGCAAATTTTGTTCTTTAAGAATACGTTCCGAGTTTTTCCCTGTAACTGTCCAGTTTATGGGAAGGTCAATTGATGTTTGTGTATGGTTAGGGTTTTGTGAAATTCCTCACTTTCACCTCACAATTTGAAACTTTCCCCCTGATACAAGCAGTAAGTAGCTTGGGTCAAGCTGGAAGCCAGCTGCCCATTCGTAAATCAGTCAATTTAATGCGTAACAAGGCCGAGTTCTTTAGAAATTCTAAACTTGACAGGGAAAGTCATAAATTTAGCAGCGTCGTTTCCTGCTACCCCAAAATCTCAGTTTGACAGCCACGCAGCAGGTGGCAGAGTTCACCCCTAAACTGTACACTAGTGGATATTCGCTTTTCTAATTGGAGGAGAATGATAAGCAACCTCCCAGTCTGCCCGGTCCAGCCAACCATCATCTGAAGTGGGAGGTCCTTTGCCCGAATTTTGGGTAACAAGGGCAAATATTTACCATTCAGAGGGTGCTTGGCAAGGAGGACTTTGAAAGTTACATTCACCGGGGGTACACGTGTTCTGATCCCCGTAAACACGCCCTGTGGTGACTATTAAGTGTGCGGTCCAGAAGAGTAAGTAAGCCTACACCCACGAATCTGTGAAGTGTACCACTACGGGGCTCTTTCTGTTTAATTAGTGCAAATTAAATAAAGACTCCATACAGTTAATTGGTGTTGAGGTGACTTCCCTACGCCTAAAGCCCCACTAATCATCCAAGTCGTGGCCAGTCAACAAGCCCTGAGAGGAGTCGAATTGCTCTACCGGGGCTAGCAGAACCGAAGGACGGTTATGTCCCCTTGGCACTACAGCCCCAGTGGGCCCAGGCCTATCTCCATGAACTTCTCCGTTCACTTCGGTTTTTCTAGATCTTGCACATTCGGTAGGACTCCTTGGGCGGGTGATCAGCTCGTCGTAAGGCCTCTACCTGTACACAAACATCCATGCCCTGAGTGGAATTCGATCCCGCGATCCCGGTTTCAAGCGAGCGAAGAATTAATGTGAGAATTAATTAATGTTTTACTAAGTTGGCTCTTAGGGGTAACAGAATTTGAATCCCTGCTTCTACACTACGTCATCCAGCAAAAATTTTTGTTACAACACATTTTATAAGCTATTCATTAATATTTTTTATTAAAAAAAAGTAAAGTAAAGGTATCCTTGTAATAGGCCTTGGAGGACTATAGAGTTGTGAAATGTTGAGGTTCCTACAAATTCTAGACAATCGGCCCGTAGATGACTGAGAGGTCGTCAGCCTTAAGTGCAAGCCGCCCCCTGCCCCAGGGTATCCTCCGGTACTCATTTCTGTTAGCGGTTGAGTCGACCCCAGGGCCATGTACGCATATAAAAGTATTCTAAACCTGTTTACTTCCCTCTTCGTGTGTACCTGTCGTGTCATTAGAAACCGATTTATATGCCAAGGGTAAGTACGTTTCAGCCTGGATAACGTTACATAACACGGCATTTCGACCACGCAGTTCAGACACTGCATGTGGAGTGTGATATGTTGACATGAACAGGGACTGCTACATCACTTGTCCTCAAAAAAAGCGTAAAATGGCGTGAACTGGACTCATCTGGCCCATATTAGTGTACACCAATGCATTTCACATTATTCTCAGAAATCAATTCATGAAATTGGCTTTAATCTCTGAAAGTAGCTGCGAAAATTTATTAATCTTATTTTTATTATATTTATCGTAACATGTCCCGGACAGCTTTCAGTCGAAATGCTGATAATGTGATTTTAATTACAGTCGTTGTGGAAACTGCACATTCAGCATCACAGTCCTTCACAATTTATGCAGGAAATAATTTTCAAAAATAATACAATGACCACCATTGCTACATTACCAGTATACTTCTGTAAAATCGTAATTATTGTTCATCATTCATACGTTAAAAATAAAAAATAAACATGTTCCAAAGCGGTGGATTACTGTGACAACAGTCCCTACAATGTTAATCCCCACACCGTAACACGACAGTAAAGAATAGCTATTGCTTTCCAGTAATGCAGCAATATACACCCCATTAATTAAAACTGAGTTATTTATTGAAATTCGTGTGGTGTGCTTATACGATACAGAACTACGCCTGAGAATATGGCGCTGTTTCATTATGCATCAGCGCTTATGTAATTTTATTGCTTTCTTCTAAATATAATTGTATCAAGTACTGTGAAAACATTCCTCACTAACAGGCATTTCATATTCGGTCTAGAAAACCGAGATTAACGGCCGTGGAGATCCGTTGCGCTGACCACGTGACACGCTCTATCCGCAAAAGTTGACACTAACTTCGCCGACAAGCGGCGGTCGCTCGGTCGGTAGAGTTCGCTTACGGACTAAAGGCCATGGATTTTAGTTTTTAGCAGACGTCTCATGAATTCAATTAAGACTCATGTTATTTAATATTTTGTGTAGAGATATAGCACCGGGTGCCTGTGATAGTAAGAGAACGGACATACAATCAACGAGACAGAACTTGGGAAAGCGTACCCATTGCAAGTTTTATTATTCGATTCGTCAGTCTCAATTTTTAAAACTGCTGGTCGTTATAAGAAACCGTACATATGAAAGTAATGTTTACTGATATTATTAAAGACGTGACATGCTTGGAATCAGTGTCTTGATTGCATATATAATGTTTTGGAACGCTAGCAGAAATGTCCTTAACTCTTCATTAACTTTCCCCATTGTTACACTCGAATACACACGTAGGATTATGAATTATTTGCGAGCATTACAAATTGGTTCAGTTTAAAGCTAAATAAGATACACGTTATGTTTCATAACCCCTATAACAAAAACTAAGACGAGCCAGAACGTCATATTTAGCCAGTTACAAAGAATTCTGGGACGGTAAGTAAGTAACTAAGAGCATGCCATAGCTCAGGCAGTTAGTCGCTGAATGCCCATCGCGACTGACGGGTTTCCAATCTCAGGCCTAGCTGTCGGATTTGTGGTGGACATTTTCTCTCAGTATTTCAGCTATTTTCCTTTCCTGTGGCGCTACAGCCCCAATTGGGGCCTAGGCCTACCTCCATGAAACTCTCCGTTTCACTTCGGTTTACTAGATCTTACACATACGGTAGGATTCCTTAGGCGAGTGATCAGCTCGTCGCAAGGCCTCTACCTGTAGACAAACACAGAAAAACGCACACAAACATCCATGCCCTGAGTGGGATTCGAACCCACGATCCCGGCTTCCGAGCGAGCGAAGACAGTGCACGCCTTAGACCGCTCGGCTACCGTGACCGGCTCAGTATTTCAGCTTCCCCTACCAAATCCGATTCCGCTGGCCGCTTGCAGCTGGCATAAATGGCCCACTACTGGCAGGCCGACCAAGTTGACTCAATTTCACAAAATCCCAGGAAATAATAAGCAAGAAATTCTAGGAAGAACTAATCGCCTACGTTCCTTCCACTGCATGTTGAATGTATTTGATACAACACTGACAGCATAGAAAATACCACATCCAACAGTTCTATTGTTGCGTTGTATTCACCGCCACGCCAACGTGTTCGTCGAGCCGTTGCCCAGCAATAGCCGTATCTTCTAGCTCCACTATTCCGGCTCTCAAGCGTCATAGCACAATTATCCATCCTTAAGGTTGCTCGTCCCGAGTATCACATAGGCTTACCGCTGTTCTCCAAAAAGTTCTCTGACTTAGGGCTGGTCGTCTCGTGCCGTCATTCAAGAGTTGTTAAGGAAGACAAAGACACGCATCATGGTGATCTCATAAGTTCTCTTATATTTTTAAAAAATAAGAAAATTAAGCTGAAAAAGACACTAATTTCGTTGAACCAGTAGCATGAACTCCCAGAGCAGGCTGTCTGTAATGTCAAATGTTGTTTCTTTCAGGTTATCTACATGAATTCATGCCTCAGGGTCCCGAGGATCTTCCGCCAGCTCCGGTGCACACCGAAGTACTGTCCCACGATGGAGGAATCCCCATCTTTCGGATGCGCAGCGTAGAGGAGACAGAGGCGGCTCATGACCTTCTGGAGCTGTCCCGCTCCCTGCCTCCTCTCCCGGCCCCGAGCGTGGCCACAGTACAGGAACCTGTCCCGTGCTACAGGCTGCAAGAGCCGCCGACCCACCACGAGCTCCCTCCTTGCTACAGTACCCCAGAACCTCCATCCCCGGAACCCCATAGCCAAGCATACCCTCCGCAGTCACCAGTCTCACAGCCATGTTATCGCCCGCCGTCCCCGGAGCCACTGTCGTGTTACCAGACACCGCCATGCTACAACCCACAGCCAGAGTCTGCGAAACCCCAGCCCCCACCGTCCCTGACTCCGCCCACCTCGGAGTACTCCTCGGATGCGGAGAACAACAATCCGAACCTGCAGTCCGTGACAATAGGAGAGGTGCGTCAGCAAGAAATCGTTGGGTCGGAAACACACCGTGTCGTCAAAAGTTCCGTGGTATACACCTATGACGCGTTATTGGTATCGGACGGACGATCAAAGAACAAGACCAGCAGCAACAAGTCGTCACCTCTTAGCCCCTGCTCCTCCGAGAAAGAGGATTCCTGTGACACTCCTGAGTCTTCTCAAAGTAGCGGTAAACAAGGTCGTTACGTGTGTTCCGAATGCGGGAAACAGTATGCAACGTCGTCCAACTTGTCACGCCATAAACAGACGCACCGAAGCCTTGATTCTCAGTCCGCCAAGAAGTGTGTCACGTGCGGGAAAGCATACGTGAGCATGCCCGCGCTGGCCATGCACCTCTTGACGCATAAGTTGTCTCACGCGTGCGGTGTGTGCGGTAAGCTGTTCTCACGGCCCTGGCTCCTACAGGGACATCTCCGCTCGCACACGGGCGAGAAGCCGTTCGGATGTGCTCACTGCGGCAAGGCATTCGCTGACCGTTCCAACCTGCGCGCGCATATGCAGACACATTCTGCCGACAAGAACTTCACATGTACGCGCTGCCATAAGTCTTTCGCACTCAAGTCTTACCTCAACAAGCACCTCGAGTCCGCGTGCTTCAAGGACGGCGATAGTGAGGAGCTTGGCGTTGTCGCGCCAGATTCTTTTGAAGAGGAGACGGCGGAAGTGGAAATTGAACTGGTTTAGTTCGATCAGCAGCTACTAATTTCCAAGCAGTTGTTCTTTCTTCTCTGAAGGTCATGTCATGAGAACTCGTGTAAGTAAACTTGCAATGCTCTACAGAGATATGAAGAAATGCTCGGAAAACTTCACAATTTATTTCAATGCTCCTTTAGTTACTCGTTGATAAAACGTTTAATAATAGGGATAACCAAATATTACAATATACCTGCTCAAGATTAATAATTATATTGCATACAATTAATTCATAAAGATAATGACTAATTTTCTAAGCATAGGGATTTCGTATACCGGACATAAAAAAGATGACATGTCATTTCCTAAATTTCAGTATTCTAGAAGGTCCTTTTTGCATGGATTATATTTATATTTGTATATAGAGCCTACACTTTAAGTTAGTTTATTATTATCTTAATTGTAGACTATAAAATGGCACTAAATCGAAGTCCCGACCGCTGTTATTCGGAGGGAATTCTGTGCCAATGACATTGACGCGAGCTGCACCCCAATGTTGCTAGTTGCACGTATTTCAAGGTACGAGAAACAGTAGGAGCTTGTCTGACGGAATAGTCTACGCCAAATCCAATGACTTAATGTAATTAATTAACATTCCAAGCTATTGTCGTTTAGTTTATTCGTCTGTGCTATAATTTTCATGTAAGATAAAGTTTCTGTAAGCCTACGTAAGTGTTTTCGCTGTATTAGCATATTATACCTATGTATTTGAAGTAAATTTTGTGTTCTTACATAATCTGCTACAAAACTGTGTTAGGTTAAGTACTTAGATTCATTTGAGTTAAATATATGTGTTAAATTAGATGTCGGAATAATGATTTTTTTACCTACAAAGAAATGATATTGTGTCTAGAATGTCTTTCTCTCTCTTTGTTGCTTGATAAAGCTTAATATATCATTCACTATCAGCCATTATCATCACTATAATAAAACTTTCAAACTTATATAATATACATTCTATTCTAGAGTAGAGAATACAAAAAGGAGGCCCAAATTTTTATACAGAAAATATATTTTTATTAACATCAATTTAAATAGTTAATATGTTAATTTCATTTTACCTATGTGAGTTAAATTTACCTACTATAAAATATAGATCACTAACACAAATGAGTACACACCGAGATAAAAATATATTTGTCACGCTCTCAGAAATTTACATTTAGATTTAAAAAAATAATTAACATATTACTTTATTTGAAATTATGGAGTTTTAATTCAAATTTACAATTTACTCTATTTTTTAATTCAATTCTTGTTTACTTGCATGCTAATTCAACAGTCGAAGGACCAATTACAAAGCGAGCAAGAATGAAAGGAAGAAACGGACACACAATAATGATAATAATATATTATCATCGTCCCATCATTAAAATAATAAGTATACGCAATGTAAATGTATATATTTTACTTTACTCTTTTCTTAATAACGACTTTGATTTGTGCTACTGAAATTATTATTGTTGTTGTTTGCTCGGTTTAAATCAACGGCTGAATTTGGTTGACCATGTTCTTTCCCCCCTCCCCCACCCCACCAAATTTTGCTGAGCTTTTGGTTGATCATGCAAAGTACGGCCTAGTTCACCCCGATTATTGCAGCCTCCTTTTATCATTGCTGTGCAGTGTCAATAAACATAATTTTAACACGTCTTACAAGAGTTTCTCTGCTGGGGATTATGGAATGCTTTATACTCATGACTTGTCTTCACTCTACAACGAAACATCCGTTGATGCTGAAGTTGGCAGATTAAATGTTGCTGTATCCCAAGCCATAGTTTCAGCTATTCGTTCTGGATACACTGAAAAACATAAATATCCTGCCTGGTTTTCTGGATAACTAAAAGCTTACATTAATAATATTTATTTTTACAGACGTTACAAGAAGTACAATGGTGACTATTTTTATTACAAAGTTTCGGTTTACCGAAAATTAATTAAAAGAACCATAAGGACTGACATATTTCGTTGACTCAGATACGTCGATGATAATCTAAAATTTTGAAAATATTTATCTCAATCCAGGAAAAAAATACTGATTTACTACACTTGAAATCAATTTTATCCTAATAAATAAATCTCTTGATGTTGTTGAGAAAATTTAAAAATGTTTTCAATCGGTTTATGGTAGTTTTGCGCTGCAACTTTTCCTTTTATTAATCAATCTGCATAAGTTTTATCAATATCTCCTATTACAAAATTTATAATGGGTTGGGGCGAAAGAAATCAGGTGGACTTGACGTTTACCTAACTTTCTTTTATATAGGGCTGCTCTGAAATTTTGTGCCTGTACTCAAGTTTACTACTTATCTTAGCATACGTCACAATACTCTTTCCAACTTTTGGAAATGAGTAGCTATTGTCCTTACTTCCAATAAATAAAACTTCTTCTGTTGGAAATTATAGGCCCATAGTTATTCTTAATATTTTTTCCAAAGATTTCTTGAAATTTATCACATATAGCCACTTCGTAAAACTTAAATTCAACCATTCCTAGCATAGTTTTATCAAATCTAAATATACTCTTACAAACTATGTCGATTTTCTTAACTTTGTTAGCCTTTGAGTCTGTTCACAAGGTCAAACTGACTCCATTTATTTTGAGCTTAGCAATGCTTTCCACATTCTTGCACATTCATCGCTTAACAAACCCAGTAAATATGGCTTAGCTTTCGGTTATTTAAGCTGGTTTCTCAGTTATTTAAAAAGCAGACAATTTCGAGTATGCTATTCTGGTATAATTTTTCGCCCTTTTGTCGTGCAGTCAGGCGTACCAAAGGGGTCAATTTTAAGACCTTTTCTCTTTAATATTTTTATAAATGATTTATGTGACATAACTAATCAATCTAACAGCCTTCTTTTTTCTGAGGGCCGTAAAATCTATCAAGCAATTAGTTCACCTAGCGACTGCTTTCTTCTAGAGTCAGATATTGATTGTGTACATAAATGACGTTCGAAAAAGTTTATGAAGTCTAATTTAAGTTATATTATATTCATCTCTTTTACCAGAAAGGCGAATTTTCTGAATTATCAGCATACACTTCGAAGTTGCTGTATATTGCGAACACATTGTATTAAGTATTTGAGTGTTATTATTGATTGCAATTTCATTTCTATCGTCATGTCAATTTTTTTTTTCGCGCGCACTGAAATTACTAGGGTTGATTCACACAACAACATTTTCCTTTTCCATCTTAGACAATCCACAGATTTTATATTTTGTTTTGGTCAGATCTGAACTGCTGCCTGGAACTCTATTACCATTACTGATTCAAATAAACTTGAGAGCATACAAAGACAAATTTCAGCCCTTTGCCACAATAGATTTTTCCAACTCTGATAATTTATTGGAAAGATTAGATTTGCTGACACTGCATAACAGGCATCGTTACTTTGTTGCTTTTTCTTAATAAATATTTTCAGTGACACTAAATGCTGCCCCTCTATCCTCGAAAGAGTCGAGCTCTGGTTTCCTACTCGGAACATTCCTCACTTCAACACGTTCACTTGCTCCTCTAGCCCCTCCCCTTCAACTATGCAGGCCTGAACCACATATGCAGTTTAACTAACAGACGTTTTTAAAAAAAACACCCTTGTTTGAGTCTAAACTGATTCATTTTTCTTTGCTTTTGTTATTTCTTATTTGTTTTGTCCTGTATTATCATAATGCTGTTGTTTGTAATCGTGCTGACTTGGTAACTGGCCTTTAGTTATTGAGCTCAGCAACTAAATAAATAAAGAATTGAACGGAATTATTGAAATTATATTAACCATCTTGGGCTAGTGGTTGAGGCTAGCTCGTTCTAAGGGAACCAACAGAATAGGTGTTTTCCCTCACCTGAGGACGGAAACACATCCAGTTTCCGAAACGTCGTGTTTTTCTTTGTTATCTTAAAACCAGGACGATGGATAAAGTACGAAAACCCAATATCTCTGTGTGTTATACACCGTCGTTAGAATCCTATAGTAACTATTTACCATCTTGTTTTTATATTTTATTTTTGTTTTTTCTTTATATTTATTCGTGCTCATTTTGTAATTAGCCTTTGGGATATTAAGTTAGCATATAATTTAGAAACGAATTTAACTTCATAATTAACTGTATTATTATTCCGTAATTACTTAAAGCAAATTCACATATTCCGGTCAATCAAACTATTAAATTTAGTCATAAATATTTTTAAATCAACGAACGTTCTTTAATATTGACTATTATAGCACAGTCCTTGTTGAAAGTATCTTCACCACTGAAATGAATTGGAACAATTCATCACTACCTTCATATGCAATTAAGTATTGTAGATAAGATTTGTAATATATTAAGAATGCCTCATTTTTACCTAGATATAGATACAAAGAAAGCACTACTGCTACAAATAGAGTTTTATAAATCCATTAGTAAATTCATATATAAATAAATTACTCAATTCATATTACACGGTGCACGATATTGGAATGCAATATTAATTCTATAGATAACATTAAAGATATTTTAGAAATGCTCAGGGTAGATCCTCGTTCTATGAAAGCGTGAGGTATTTATTATAGCATGAAAAGAAAAAAAAACTATATCAACTAATTCATATATTTTATCTCTATTAACTTCCATTGGATGTTAATAATATCTTTTTAATAAATATTATCAACAGTATTTTCTTCACTCATGAATACGTCGGCATCGAGGAAGTATACTGTGTATCTTCAGTACTAACATAGCCTATTGTAACTTCAGCAATAACAAATGAGCAACAAAGAGAAAGATAGAGGGAAAGGATTGCTGATAGGAACTGAAAATTTTATCGGCAGATGAAATAATTACTGTACAATGAAACGTCAACGTCTCTATTTACCTTTGAGTCGAGATGGAAAGAACCAATACTTCATTCCATATATGTAGTGTTTAATGTAGGCTGTTATAGTAAATGATACATTGCAATTATTTACGTTAATTTATTCATTGTCATATATTTATATATCATGTTCCTTTTTAAGTATATCTTAAGGAATGTACCAGAGGAGACTTCCAAACACTGATCTTAAACTGAGATATACTGTTCACATTTGTGATATTTTAGTTGTAAAATGTGTTTATAATTTTGTTTAGAGACTAGTCAAATGCTGTGATTTGTAAGTAATGATGAATGTTTTATGGTAAAGTAACGTAGCCTATTTTATGTTGTACGAAGAAAGGAACAGACAACATGTATAATCAGTATCACGACGGGGAGAACAGAGGTTAAACTGTAATATGAACCACCGGATCTCTGTCATTAAAAAAAATTCCGTGACCGAGCGACCGCCGCTTGTCGGCGAAGTTAGTGTCAGTTTTAGCGGATAGAGGGTGTCGCGGGGTCAGCGCAACGGATTCCCACGGCCTTTAATCTCGGTTTTCTAGACCGGAGCCGTTAATTTTCCATTAAAATTGCTCCTCAATTATCCTCAGGAGGCTGTGTGGATCCCGCTCCAGACTCACTACCTCTCAGAAAATATGGTAGCGCCGGGAATCGAGCCCGAAACCTCTGGATCTGTAGGCAGAAACTCTGAACACTAGACCACAGACGCGGTAATTATTAAATATAATACTGCCACGTACAAAATTGTCCGTTAGATTGATAACACATGCGTATTTCAATAGAATCAAACAAAAGTACTTTTATGTTAATTCGGCCTTGTTACTTGTTTACGTTGTCACCATAACCGGCAGATTCAAATGTTGATATATTTTCCAGATCAAATTTGCATTCGCACACTGACCAACAAATATATACAGAGATTAGAAATCTGTAGCGATAGTTGGAGTGGTGGTTATTAACCCATATACCCATAGTTCCTATAGTCTCAAAATACTGAATAAAATTCTCACTGATTTCTGAAGAAAATACTGCGTCCAATTAATAATACCAACAGGTTAACATATGTGAAACCAAATCATTTTTTTTCCTTCAGTAAATGACGGTGTACATAATGTCATAACAATAAATCAGCAGTACATGAATGGAGCGACACAAAAAATTATAACTATGAAATATCTGATTAACGATTTCTGGAAAAGTTTTATAATTCTCTCATGATATTTTAAATTCTAAGCTAGGAATATAAAAACTTTATAATTTTATTTTCATTCCGATAGCCCCTTATTCTTCACTTCTATCTTCTTCCTTCATTAGTGTACAGATTTCATCACGAAACACTTTTAATTTAT
Source organism: Cryptotermes secundus (assembly GCF_002891405.2). Taxonomy (NCBI): domain Eukaryota; kingdom Metazoa; phylum Arthropoda; class Insecta; order Blattodea; family Kalotermitidae; genus Cryptotermes; species Cryptotermes secundus. The sequence continues at coordinate 432,739 of NW_019734314.1, forward strand.
TAAGAATACAGAAATATGATATACATACACTTGGCCTTCATTTCTAATGATAAAAATGTAAATGTATCACTGTAACGGGCTGTGAACGCCCATAGGGTTGTGAGATGTTGAGGTCCCCACATTTTCTAGACAATCGGCTCACAGATGGCGGCAAGGTTGTCAGCCCTACGCGCCGGCCGCCCTTTACTCCCAAGAATATTCCTGGTACTCATTTCTGTTAGAGACTGAGTCGAACCCAGAGCCATAGTGAGCCTGGAAGGATTAGATAAATTGAAAAATCCAACTCAGCGGGATTCGATCGCGCGACCTTCCGGTTTGTAGCGTAGTGCCTCCACCAATTACGCTAGCGCGTGCTCCCAAATGATACAGAAACAAATGTCAAATTCTTAATGATAATTGTTTTCTACAGTAATTTTTATTTCACACAATCCACAACGAATATTCTTAATATATATGATCTCACAAACGTTGGCCTGTGTGAATTGCACATCATATAAAAAGGCTATAAATACTGCTTAAGGCTGAGATAATTTTGCTGAACAGATAGTCTGATCTTCAGTTCTATTAGAAGGATGTACTCAGCTCCTGACTAATATAACGTAATGTAATTAATATCGTAATGTATATAATTTATAAGAAATGTTATTGAACTAACAGTTTCAGTATTACCTGGTATTGCATATAGCGATGAAAACTAGAAGGTACATGCACATCTTCACAGATACTCAAAATCTTTTTAACGTCAATATTTTATAAACAATCCGTGAGGTAATATGCTCATCTGAACCACCTATCTTTTTCTTTCTAGCAATATATATTATATATATACCATAAAATTGCAATTTTAAACCTTCCGTTTTTTAGTGTTTCCGAATATTAATTTTTTTTAATGATTAGGTAAGTGCATTTACCTTCATAACTCTGATCAGTGTATATAGTAAAAATACTCTGGAGCAAAAATGAATATGCATTCTATTTGCAATTATTTCTGTCGAATATTAGTTTATTTGATAACCTTTCCAAAAAATGTTAATGATTTTATTATAAAAGCTGTAAAGTCATTGCAATTATTAACCACTAAAGAACGCGCTGAAATGCTGTACACACAGCAGGAGTTTAATATTGTTTATCTCAACTTGTACGAACTGCCGAAAAGAGAGTCACCTCCTCAAAGCGCATATATAAAATTCCGAAATGTAGTTAGCAAACTGACCTAAATTTTAGTCAACTGTTTACAGAAACAACGTTCTTTATATTATTGGTGTATTATAGTTCATGGTCTTTTGTCGTAGACCAACACACAAGTAATATGAATTCTGTCCATGATTTATTCTGACCGTCTTACAGTGCATACATTTACCTTACTCTTCTCTCTTGCACTACATGTTTCGGCACAAAAGTGCCATCTTCAGGTGCTTTTCGATGTACGTCGAACTACTTCATTGCATGCCCTGTTGTCTTTATACTAAAATAACTAAAATATATATTCATCATATATATTGATAAATTGTAAATATTAAAAATATTAAAAATGTTCAGGATTTGTCATCCTTATGTCGTATCTCAATACGCGAGTCACACCTATTATTCCTATAAATCATGGACATAAATCAGTGCAACAGGACGCTAAAATATAACATTAATATGAATTTCTTTATTAATATACCCCAGTGACATGAATGGGACAATTAGAAATGTAATCAAGTACGGGACGTGACGATTTATTGGATAGGATGGTCTTGTACCGTAGGTACCTGAATAGGCCAAAAGAATGATTCAAACTGGACCTTAACAAACTTTACCAGTTCTGAAATTAATTGTAATCTCACTAGGCTTTAAGAAAAATTGAGGGTGCAATCTTAAATAAAATTGGTCTTAAGGCGAAATTAATTTGGAAAATAAACAGTTTCTTGGTGCGTTTCTTCATAGTTCATGCCTCTGAACACAGAATCTCCTTTTCATTAACTGGAAAATAGAACAGACTCTAAGCAGGACATCAGAAAGGAACAGATTTTTATTAACTCCACAGCCTACGAGAAAAATAGCGCATTCCTAAACAAATTTTATAGCGTTTAATAAGCTATAAGTTTCTATGGAATATAACACTTTTCATACGATCAATCATCTTTAGGGAAGTTCTTAAGATTCTCTGTAAGGCGCCTACAGGAAGTACTTCATTTAAATCTGTCTTAATAGTGGATCAGTACATGTCAAAAAGACTAAATTATCCTATCATTCTTTCTGTAGTCCTCGCCACCTGTATAAACTTACATCCAGAACCGGCAAGTATCCGAAAGGTGAAGCATTTGGCTGGAGAGACAGACCTAACTCCAGCCCACCCTTCATGCGTTGTCGGCTTGTCGGTCCTCCCAATCGATAGGTGAAAGCCGATAATTCACATCAAAATTTCCTATTGTCTCCTGATTGTGAAAGAATGAACATTCGGCTAGCATCCGTAGAGATTTCGACCACAGACTCTGAACCATTCGACCGAAACAGCTTACGAAACTTCAAGAGAATAGAGAATGAGTTCAGGTTCCATCATGCAACTGGGAGCCATCTATAAATGACGTCACCAGCGTATATACCGAATTTACCTAAGGGCAACCTCACTTCATTTTACTGCTCATAACTTTTCTATCCATCTTTGTTTCTGACACTTCTCAAACGTCGTCCTACTCAGCTGTCTTTCCAGACCAAGGTAAACATAAAAGTTTCTGTCTCCTTGCCTTCCTTTGTGCAGAGGTCAACGAGACCAAAAACAAGGACTTCTGAAGGCGTGGTTTCATGTAGTCTGGTACACTTTGACGATGTTTCAGAGGAACACGGTGTTTCTATCATCAGGGTAGAAGAATAAGACTAGAGAACAGTATGGATATTACGAGAAGTGTGGCGAGGACGGGAGCCCAGGCAACTCCGTTGCTCCGAAACGTCTGTAAACATGTCAGACTACACGGTGTTACACATTATGAGGCATTAGACGTCATGGTCACTGACACGACATCAAATTTCGCAATAATCATGACACAGAGCACTGCAATTTCCAACACGTTTATAAAAAGAAAAACTGAAAATAACCCACAGTTAGGCCGGGCCGTAGCTCAAGCGGTTAGTCGCTGGCTTCATATCGCGGCGGCCAGGGTTCGATCCCGGGTCTCGTCAAGTGGGATTTGTGGTGGACAAAGTGGCGCTGGGGCAGGTTTTCTCCGAGTAATTCGGTTTCCCCTGCCAATCTTCATTCCACCAATTGCTCCACAATCACCCTCACCTATCATCTGGGGCTGGTACAATAGGCCAGAAGTGGCCGCAGTACAAGGGACTTAGTCCCACCCCACTAGCAATAAAAAAAGAACCCAGAGTTCATAAGTCTCTTCGAGCCGTATATTTCAATTCTTTGTTTTCATGTACGATGAAGATTCATTTATCCTGTTTCCGGCCCTATATTAATAAACGTAACTGTGATCCGGGAAACAGCAATTGGAGCGAAGAATAAATTTATCGGATGCGGATTCAGCTACCATTCTAGTCCTGATAAACCTGCGGCACGGTTCTCCGTAAGTTCCCGGACGAAGTTCTGCTCCAAGGACGCGCGAAGCAGGGCGCTCCAACATCATATGACTGCGGAAGGCTTTTAAAAGATAACCCAGCTCATTAGTAATTTTATTTTTATGACGATGTACTGCAACGAAGAACACAGATTTGAGGTACTGCGGATATAACGCTGTATATTAAGCTTGTACAAGTCTACACAGCGTTATATCTCAGAAGATAATCCACTTCATGATAAGAAGTTACCTTCCATTAAGCTTAATTAAGCACCACTTCATAAATACATACGGCGGAGTCGATACATAACTCCAAGCATACTTATTCTCGACAACAGACGAAAGTGACTAGTCAGATGCACGTCCCGGCCGCTTTGGCTTCGATGAAGGTAAAGTTCAGGACGGTGGAAATTATAGCAAAATACCTTACTCCTGCCGGGAACAGAACTCTAGACGTTCAGCCCATAAGCCAGGTAATTAGCTATTCTTGTTCTCACTGAAGTATACAAGGATTAAACAATTTTAAGTATTGTGTTTTAAAATGCTGTGTCTAACACAATTTTTATGATAATTGGATGGAATTAACTTTGTATCAGCAAATAACATAGCGTCGCATATTACAATGAAAGATTTGAAAAATTTTATACAAAAAGTTATACTCTATTTTCAATTTTTTTCTTTTAATTTTGATGCGTACTGCAAAATTGGTGTCCCAGTTCTTCACAGAGTTATTCTGCATTATAAATTCGTTTCGGTTTGTAACACTTGACAAATTTTAGAAGTCCCTGATGCCATAAAACATATGAAAGCAATAAAATCATTTGGTTTTCTGCTAGAAAACCTTACATCTTTGTTGCACTCTTCAGATTTTCGAATCTTTTGACTAAATGACCGAAGAATGAAAGCATGGCTATTCAAGATATGACTAGAGGGGTCCCTTCTTCAGTGCCAAGACCTTCCGTTATAGCTGCAAGAGATTACTGCCCTTTCTATGGGCGTGAGCATACAGCTGCATCGTGGCTGAGATACAGAGAGGGACCTGTTTTCTGTGCGTTCGTAGTGAAATCGAATACTGTAGTTTCATTTCAGCCTATATATACATCAAGCAGATAACAAAAAAGGTATGTACATCGAATTTTGCTATATATGTTTAACACATTAATCTGCAGAATCTGTAATAAAAGTACAGGCTCGTGGATGAGTTTGGGCATAACTCATACATATACTCTTTTTGTTGTTGTTCACTTAGGTATCATTTTAATTCCTCGATTAGGGTTTTACTCAAGTCGGTTTGGTAATTACTACATTTAAAAATAAATATTTAGGACCGTGCATGCGCTTCTACTAGCGGCGCGTGAGCGCAATTCCCTTACTCATCACCGGCCCGAACGGGTCACTTCGGACGTTAAAGATTAATGGCCAAACAGTGAAGCTTACTTCAAGGCTAAGATCTGGTCATGAGCGTCTGAATGGGCTCTAAATTAAGAGAAAATGATTGGCAAACCGTCAGTCGTAAAATGATTTTGAAACGAGGCAAGATGTAAAGAGGAATTTTGTAGAAACGAAGCGGTAGGATATGTGGAACACGAAGGCGAATATTTGCCATAACCATGGTGGGCCTTCGGTAAGGCACTGGTGTATGGTTCAGAAGTTATGTGGTTGGAAGACATGACTATTTTTATGAAAGAAAAAAAGAATGTAAGAAATTTATGCATGTAGGAAGCAAGTGGTACTATATGAGGAAGGTGAAGGTAACAAATTTGTATAGATTTCACTACGAACGCACAGAAAACAGGTCCCTCTCTGTATCTCAGCCACGATGCAGCTGTATGCTCACGCCCATAGAAAGGGCAGTAATCTCTTGCAGCTATAACGGAAGGTCTTAGCACTGAAGAAGGGACCCCTCTAGTCATATCTTGAATAGCCATGCTTTCATTCTTCGGTCATTTAGTCAAAAGATTCGAAAATCTGAAGAGTGCAACAAAGATGTAAGGTTTTCTAGCAGAAAACCAAATGATTTTATTGCTTCCATATGTTTTATGGCATCAGGGACTGCTAAATTTGTCATGTGTTACAAACCGAAACGAATTTATAATGCAGAATAACTCTGTGAAGAACTGGGACACCAATTTTGCAGTACGCATCAAAATTAAAAGAAAAAATTGAAAATAGAGTATAACTTTTTGTATAAAATTTTTCAAATCTTTCATTGTAATATGCGACGCTATGTTATTTGCTGATACAAAGTTAATTCCATCCATGTATCATAAAAATTGTGTTAGACAAAGCATTTTTAAACACAATGGTTAAAATTGTTTAAGCGCCCTACCAGGAACGGACATTGAAACGCAGAGTAGGAACGTACATTTAAACGCGCACCAGCAGCGGTCATTTAAATAAACTCCGGCCAGCTCAAGCTTACCACCATTTCAAAAGCCCGGCGTTTAAAGGTTAAGAGCGTTCATTCAGTATCACACAGGACGCTACAATGTATGTCAACATTGCTGTTCTGTTTTTACATGTCGGTACGATTCTATGCTTATCATGAATAGGTCCAATTATATTCCACTTTTAGACTTGGACAAAAATAAAACAAAAAGAATTTGTGGCCTGTAGTCCGCAAGCGAATTATACCGACCGAGCGACCGCAACTTGTCGGCGAAGTTAGTGCCAACTTTAGCTGATAGAGGATGTCGCGTGGTCAGCGCAACGGATCTAGACGGCTGTTAATCTCGGGTTTCTAGACCTGAGCCGCTACTTTTCCATTCAAGTAGCTAATCAATTCGCCTTACGAGGCTGAGTGGACTCCGTTCTAGACCCACTACTTTTCAGAAAATCTGGTAGCGCCGGGAATTAAACTCGGGACCTCTGGATCTTTAGCCAGGAAATTTGAACACTAGACCATAGAGGTGGTCTGTATTAGACTTGGACAGATCATGAATTGTATGAATATATTCTATTTATCTCTCTCAAAAGCGACTAAACTAACGAGTACTTAGATGTATCAGTTAAATATGACAGAGATTTGGTGGTATTATATTAGGCCTAATAATGTCAACAAATTACCTATAGAACCTGCGTCGTGATTTAATAAATTATTAATATGTGTTGATACATAAATACCAGCAACATAATTCCTTACATGATTGTGATGTTGAGGAATAAGGATAAAAATGTAAAGATGCCAGTTACCTTGGTGACAAAATAATACACCAATACTCATTATCAACGTTGAAAGTTGAAACACCACTGTTTTACGAGGAGATTGTCTTGTGGTTCCCGTGTTCACACAGTGTGTATCATGTACGTGAGGTAAAGCAGATCTGCTGGATAATCATTTATAGTAATCGGTTTAGTCTGATTCCTGTCTTAGTTTCGAAACATATTGGAAATGTGAAAAGGAAGGTGTTTTCCTTGCAAAAATAATATGAATTTGTATGGAAGAAGTGGGTATGTATTTAACACAAAAAATATGAGACAATTTTTTTCGATGACGTAAATTTATAGTAATAATAATGTTCAGCCTTATCGATACACCAATATTTATACCAAACAGTAAAATATTGATTAGATATTGTATAAGACATATAACTTCCTCTGTTTCAATTTATTTTGGTTCCAACTACGTTTGATTGTCTACACTCTGCTTCTGCATTGGTTTTCAGAATACTGGACAACAACAGAGTGAAACTCTTCTCACCATTCGAAATTCAGGTACCATATTTACTGGGTGTCTCAGAAACTATAAGTCAGAATGGAAATAAGACACAATTTACGTCAGTTTTATAGACAATGCATTTAGCACGCACGAGAGAAAAGAGTAATACTTGTATATGCAAAAATTTACTACAATCCTGAACGAAAGGGACTACTACAAATACCTAGAGATAGAGGAGGATAATATTAAAATACATCTTAAACAGGATCTGGAATGGATTAATGTGGTTCAAGATTGGAATAATAAATTCTGGGTTCCCACAAAATGCTGGGATTATCTTGAAAGACAAGGAACTATCGGCTTTTCAAGAGGAACCCAGCTCCATGGATTAAATTATTTAATTTTAGGATCTGAGGTTCCCACAGCAGTGGTTATGAAGAGTTCTGTCTTCTGGGATATAGCGCTGTGTAGGATCTGAGGGTCTCACAGCGGTGGTTATGAAGAGTTCTGTCTTCTGGGAGGTAGCGCTGCGTAGGATCTGAGGTTTTCACAGCGGTGGTTATGAAGAGTTCTGTCGTCTTGGATGTAGCGCTGTGTAGGAGCTAAGGCTCTCACAGCGGTGGTTCTGAAGAGTTCTGTCTCCTGGGATATAGCGCTGTGTAGGAGCTAAGGCTCTCACAGCGGTGGTTCTGAAGAGTTCTGTCTCCTGGGATATAGCGCTGTGTAGGAGCTGAGGTTCTCACAGCGGTGGTTATGAAGAGTTCTGTCGTCTTGGATGTAGCGCTGTGTAGGAGCTAAGGCTCTCACAGCGGTGGTTATGAAGAGTTTGTCTTCTGGGATGTAGCGCTGTGTAGGATCTGAGGTCTCACAGCTGTTGTTATGAAGAGTTCTCTCTCCTGGGATATAGTGCTGTGTAGGAGCTGAGGTTCTCACAGCAGTGGTTATGAAGAGTTCTGTCTTCTGGGATATAAAGTGGTGTAGTTATTCTTGCATTGAATTGATACAGTAAGGCATCTGATGTTAATATGGTTCCTGAATTTTGAAGAACACTGTACATAATGTAACAAAACTGTGGCTCCTTTTTCAGTTTAAAAATTTTCAACAGTTTTACAAAGTTAAATACCTTTTAATAATAATCAGGAAAACTTCAATAACAATTGTATGTACTCTGCACCTCACACGTTGCTAGCAATTTGTAATAGTACTACAATAGTTTCAAAATGAAAAACTCACATGGATAATGTATATACAAACAGGTATTAATTAATATACAAGCGGACAAATTTGTGTAGGTTGATATACAAGCAGGAGATGAAGAGAAATAAAGAACAGAGGTTCAGTGGTATTGCCTGACTTCTTGCTTCTGGGATCTTGAAATAAATTTCTTTGTGAACGAGAAAACCAAGCAAGATTTGAGGCTCTCTTAATGGTAAATATAAATATTATCGTATTCTGGGATTTGGTGCCGTGTGCTCTACTATACCACTATGGATGTTTACGAGGGGTATACTGCCTACATTGTCAAGGTATTCTACCTTGATGATGTAGGTAAAATTTCCTTCCGAAACAGCTATTTTTTCAAGTATATCAAGGTTGACTCATCCCTCTACTTGATATCTGTATATGTATCTTATTCGGAATATAAAGAGGATCCATATATTTTTTACATTCTGTACAAATTTTAGCTTTGGTTACAGTTAGCCAAGTTGCATTGTATAATTTATAATTGAAAATATTTGATTTTAAACTGTACGAACGAACTTGTAAATTCATATGTACGGAATTATAACTGGCGAACAATTTCATACACTCGTATTGTCACGAACTGTTAATGTGACACATGAATTTTTCATACCTCATCATCGATATTGAATAGCCCTATACACAAACCATACTTGTCATTTATGCATAACGACACTTAACAGAACACATACAAAAACATGATTTGAAGTTAGAAAGGGAGATATATGAAAGAGGCTAGTTTTGTTTTGCACTGGTAGGCAAGTACTTTTAATTTATTTTGTTATTAGATGTACACGAATCAACTGCTGTACATTTTATGTTCAGGAGCAATAAGAACGGACGTAAGAATACCCTATTATATACACAAAATAAAATATGAAATTTAAAATAATTATAATATAGATAAAATTATTTACTGAATAACTGAAGCTAGGTAGGCTCGCAAATATTTATCATTACAACATACGCGACCAAAAAAACTGGCGTGTATTATTTGTGAGTAAACAAACTGTATTATATAATAATAAAAGGTGTGTACTGTAAAAAATTGGCTTATGTTCCAATCGTGTATGACTAAAGGTTGTAATATATCTATTCATGTAGTGTTAAAGCAGGGCATTTAATTATGTAAGCAAGCACGACCCAGTCTGTGAAGGCCGGGCAAAAGGCAATTTATTCTTCTTTACGATTTATGAACAAAAAAATATTTATTCCATTTTTGAGATATGGTAAATAATTAAAACCTGCTTTAAATTATTATATATATTCACATTAGCTCATGAAAGCAATAAAACATATTTTTAATCTGAGATTGTGTATCAGTATTTTAGTTTTAAAGAGTGCGGAAGGTTAATTTTATAAATTAAAATATGTCTCTTCTTATAATTTTATTAAGAAAAACACCCTTGGATTTCAGTCCGCAAGCGAACTATACTGACCGAGCGACAGCTGCTTGTCGTCGAAGTTAGTGCCAATTTTTTTGGATTGAGGGTGTCGTGTGGTCAGCGCAACGGATATCCACGGCCGTTAATCTCGGTTTTCTAGACCGGAATTTTCAAAACCTCTAATTGCAAGTTATATTGTACATAAGAGTCCTATTAATCCATTAACCCAAACTATCACCTTTGCAAGAAGTAAATTTATATCTAAAACAAATACGAATAGATCCTTACAAGCTAAAATCTCAATGCATTCTTTTTCATTAGTGTGTCTAATACATAGAACACCGGCACTACCAGAAGTTAGCTCAACTATTAGTCATCTTATTCAACTTAAATATCTTGCCTAATGTATCAAAGTATATGTTAGTGCCGAAGGTAATAAAAAACTCCTTTTGATTTCACAGAAATATATTAATTCCGATAAAATAGATTCGCCACTTAATTCAGGATTACTGTGTGTTAAAATAGACACATTCGGTCAATCAGTATCTAATGTTGCTAAGAAAATTTTACGTAAAATTTACTTTGAAGAGAACAAAATATATATAATGATGTAGGTGGTAGATCTGGCAAAGCTATGCCTGGTTACAATTTGTTACTTGCAAATGTACGCTAAGTTTGTATTTGTATAAATTCATGAATAACCAGCTTTATGAAAGGTTTCTTATATTTCGTCACCAACAAAAGGTAAGTGAAATAACTTTTTATTTATGTATAAGTATTATAATATGCATGTTTCACATTTGCATATTTATTGACCTCTACATCACTTCATATTTACTTATGTTAAATAAGTTTTGACGAATCGGTCTCTACTGTTAATATACATAAATGGCACAGGCGTCTCTAAATGTAATTAAACCCTTTCCGAGCCAAATCTTTACCTGCTATGACATTAGTCCTCAAAATTTGTTGGTTTCGTTTGGTTCTCAGGAACAAAGAGGAGATATTTCACTTAACAGAGTTAATAGACTGATCATTGCAATGTGTGACTCTGTGACTTATTTTCTTTGACATAAAAAACTCCCTGATTTTAGTCTGCAAGAGAACTATACCGACCGAGCGACCGCCGCTTGTTGGCGAAGTTAGTGCCAACCTTTGTGGATGGAAGGGGTGTCGCGTGGTCAGCGCAACGGATCCCCACGGCCGATAATTTCGGTTTTCTAGACCGGAGCCGCTATTTCCTTGAAATAGCTCCTCAATTATCTTCACGAGGCCGAGTGGACTCCGTTCCAGACCCACTACTTCTCAGAAAAACCTGGTAGCGCCGGGAATCGAACCTGGACCTCTGAATCTGTAGCCAGGAACTCTGACCACTAGACCATAGAGGCGATTTCCTTTGACATAAAGCAGGTTTAAATTATTATTAATAACCTTCCCCTTTAAAGAGTTAAATTATAATATAACATTTTTCAATCAACAAATATATTCAAGTGCGTGACCATGCCAGGGAGCCGGGACAGCGTAGTCGGTATAGCGACTGGCTACGGGCTAGACGACGGAAGGGTTAGAGTTAGAGTCCAGGTAGGGTCAAGAATTTTCTCTTTTCGCATCCACCAGACCGGCTCTGGGGTCCACCCAGAATCCTAGCCAATGGATACCAGGGCCTCTTTCCTCTGGGGTTAAGCGACCAGGGCGTGAAGCTGACCACTCAACTTCAACTAGTGCAGAGGTCAAGAAAATGTAGACCTATACATCCATTCCTCCATACGCCTTCATGGTGCAGTGCTTAATTAGTTAAGTTCAACGACAACTTTAATTTACGTGGACATACCAGATTAATTGAATGTCCTGTGCGTTAATTTTATTAGGCTTCATAAATTTCAGGTCCATATTTAAAAAAATACTTCCAGAAATGTGATAAGATTGCTATGTTACGCATACTACCACTAAAGGCCGCGCCATAGCTCAAGCGGTTAGTCGCTGGCTTCCCACCGCGGCGGCCTGGGTTCGATCCCGGGCCAGGTCAAGTGGGATTTATGGTGGACAAAGTAGGGCTGGGGCAGGTTTTTCCGAGTACTTCGGTTTCCCCTGCCAATCTTCATTCCACCAGTTGCTTCACAATCACCCTCACTTATCATCTGGGGCTGGTATAATAGGCCAGAAGTGGCCGCAGTACAAGGGACTTAGTCCCACCCCACTAGCAATAAAAAAAGCACTAAGAAACTGAAGATATTATATACTCTACTCCAAGAAACATAACGATATTTTTTCTGTCTATTAATTAAAAAGTTTCCTTTCTACGTAGACCTAAAAGTGGAACCGAGTTAGTTGCTGATGCTGCTGCTGCTGAAATCCGTACACCGAGAATAAATATGAAACAGAAAAAAGTAAATCAAATTAGGCCTTACAGCAAATATCTTATATTTGTGGATCATACTGTTACGTGTTCGAGTGACTATAGACGTGGTTTCTGATTGGCAATTGAATTTATTGGACACGTATACCAGCTTGTGACTTCACTTTACAGATCAATATCAGACGAAAACTAATGTTCTCAGTTACGGCCTTCACTGCCCTGCTGGGTACCGTCTTCTAGCGATACACTTTTCTCTGCTCCCGCACTCCCGTCCTTGCAGGCTGGCGGCCATCTCACACCAACCTCCTACTCTAACTGCCAAACCCGGTTTATAGTTAGTTAGTTTTTGGAGAGGGTGGGTTTCCCCATGCAATGAGACCTGTATTGGTCCATTGTGTTTCCCTCTATGATATTCTACCAGTCTCTATATCCTACCGGTACTGGTGCTTACCATCAGTCCCGCCCAGCCAGCGAGACCGGCTCTACTAGCTGAGAGGTATCTATAATGCTTTCCCCATCTACCAGAGGTATTAGAGACTGCTGTTGGGCGGGAAACGTCCGTTAATTTGGCTCAGTGACCTCATTTGGAGATATGAGGTTCTTTTACGTGCCGTAAAGCTACGACACGGGACCCACGGCTTAAAGTCCCTCCCGGAGGACTTGTTCCCTGAATTTTTCCGCCCTTAAAAATTCGACGACCTCCGCCGGGTATTTGAACCCGCGTACTGCGAGTCATGAGGTGGGAACGTTACCTCTAGACTACAGAGGCCGCTCGGTTTATAGTAACTCAGTCACGTAACATTATGATATTACCGAAGGTCGAATGGGACAAGAACTATCCTGACTAACATACCGTGGTTGTTCTCAGTCCCCGAGGAAAATCATGGAATATTACCTCAATCAGGCCACGAACATTTGCTTCCAAATTTCTTTTACGTTTTAATGTTCACCATTCGACTCCATGAAATCTGTGATACGAACAAACAACGTTAAATGGGCCGCAAAGAATATAGGATAACGAATTCAACGAAGAATACGGTTTCAAGTTTCGGAAAGGAGTCCACTGAAGATTATTATCATCGTAGTTAAGGGAGAAAACTCGCTTTCAGGAAGAGAAAGGAAACGGAAAGCCGAAATGGCCTTCGTGTGAGTGTGCAGTAACCACCACCAAGTACGATTGGAAGGCAAAGCTTGATGCATCGGAAGTCAAGCAGCAGTTCCCCGCGTATCGTTAGGCCGTATCCCGTGTCGGAGGCGGAATGAAGCTAGACTGGCCTCCTGTTCCTTTAATCTCGAATTATTTTCGCTGTTTCGCTTTCAATTCGACAGCCTTATTGAGATATCCTATTCAATTTGAAGGGGGGAGGAAGTGTATTAGATTAGATGCCTGCATTCACGTATGAAGCTCACAAAGAAAACCGTCTGAGGAAAGCCCTTATGTTACTTGAACACACTTTCAATCACTGTTACGACATGGGTTCAGTGAAACGAAAGTGACGTGGGTGAATCGTGCCCTACTGGCTTCAAGTCAAATAGACGAAAGGTGGATCGTTCTGTGCGTGCTACTGGATAAGGTCGAGTTTAAAGTGGATTCAGTACATCAGATAAGTGTCAGATCTCTCCAGCTGAACTGCGAAGCCACCTCAATACAGAGAACTTTAAACGAAAAAGTATCTAAAGAACAATATATCTCCTGGGATGAGAAGTAGTGTAGTCTTCCGGAAATTAAGAGACGTTTCGGAGAAACATCTATTAGAATAAGCTCTAAAAGTGTGTGACGATGATACATCAGTAAAAATATTATGTTTCTAGACATTATCCACCGTCCTGCTTATTTTTCAAAACACAAGTTTTCGGAGACTGGATTATGTCTCCGTCATCAGGGACTAGCTGTATCGATTTGGCGCAATTCAGTAGGTTTTGCCTGAAGACGGAGACAGAATCCAGTCTCCGAAACGTAACGTTTTGAAAAATAAACAGGACGGTTTTTAGATAAAGACAAGACGATTGATAATGTCCAAAAATATAATATTAGTATCTGATAGAAGTTTGCCGAATTTTCAAAGGAACTTTTCTTCGAATCGTCTAAAAACAGCGTTTGCTTCCGTAACGCGACTGCATGTGTTCTGGTAGAAATTTAGCGAAGTTCCGGAGGAATCTTTCGTAGAAATTTGCCAATTTCTCAAAGGAGGGATAATCATGACCGCGTTAGGGGGTTGGAGGGAGTAAGCAATGCATCTACCCCACCTTAGATTCATATAAGATAAACCGAAAGAAGAATGAACTGTAAAAGAACTGTAACAAAGTAAAGTAAAGTAAAGTAAAGTAAAGTAAAGCTATGCCTGTATCAGGCCGTGAAGGCCCATAGGGTTGTGAAACGTTGAGGGTCCCACATTATCTAGACAATCGGCTCATAGATGGCGGTAAAGTTGTCAGCCTTACGCGCCGGCCTCGCATTAAGCCCCAGGAAAATTATTTAATTAATTCCTGGTACTCATTCCTGTTAGAGGCTGAGTCAACCCCAGGGCCATAGTGCGGCTGGAAGGATTAGGTCAATTGATAAAAATCCAATGACGTCATCGGGACTTGAACCCGCGACTTTTCGGCTTGTGTCATAGTGCCTCAACCAACTACGCTACCGCGTACCTCAATACTAAATATTAAACATATTTAAGATGATACTCTTCTGTCCAGGGTACTCTTAAAACAGACTTAAACGGCCTAAACTTAAGAAAATTTTCTTCAGGGACTCTGGAGGTGCCGATGGCGAGGCTGCTTCTGTTCTGTCATTTCTGCGAGAAATAATCATTGCAGACATGTTGGGACAGCCATCTTCAGAAAGATCGCTATCGACGTCTTGTAAATCCTTATCCATTCATCATTCACGCTCACTGTCCCATCTCATTCGAGGCTGCGTAACTTCCTGTGTCGACCACAGGGCCACAGTACGGCTAGAAGGAGTAGATCAATTGTAAAATCCAATAACCTCATCGGGAATCGAATCCGCGACCTTCCGAATGTAGCACAGTGTCTCAAACAAATACTTCACCGCGTGCCCCCAGTTGAAATATCATTAATTAAGGAATCATATAAGCAACAGTCATTATCTGAATTTTATAATTGGAGTAAGTATCATGAGCCAGTCACGGTAGCCGAGCGGTCTAAGGCATGTACTGTCTTCGCTCGCTCTGGAAGTCGGGATCGTGGGTTGGAATCCCACGCAAGGCATGGGTGTTTGGTTTGTGTATGTGTTCATTTTGTGTTTGTATTGTCCTGTGATTAGGTAGAGGCCTAGCGACGGGCTGATCACTCGTCTAAGGAGTCCTACCGTCTGTATAATGATCAAAATGAAAGATAACCTCAATACCGTAAGTTACTGTATAAGAGGAAGGGATTAAGTACCATGAATTATTAAAAAGGCAAAGTTGCTCTTGTGCTTAACTAATTAAGCACTACGCCATGAACGCGTATGGGGAGTGGATGTACAGTACCATGTTTTCTTGACCTCGGCACTAGTTGGAGGTGAGTGGGCAGCTGCACACACCAGCCGCTTTACCTCCGGGGAAGGAGCCCCTTATGTGCATCAGATTGGAGGCTGGGTGGACCTCAGAGCCGGCATGGACGTCATGGAGGAGTGAAAATTCTTGCTCCCACCGGGACTCAACTCGGAACCCTCGCGGTCGTCTAACTCGTAGCCAGTCGCTTTACCGACTGCGCTATCCCAGGTCCCCTTATTGCACTTACTAAACCTAAGAAAAGTCCAGACTTGCTGAATCTAAACCAGGTTTGAACAAAATTCCAGCCTTAGATAAAAAGACGATTTCCTGCATTATTCTTAATGCTGCATGCTGTTTTGGAACGCCTTCAATATTAAGTTAGATTATACAAGGACACGTGTAATATCCACTGGGAAGTTAAGGAGAAGTACAGCAATATTTCATACAGTTAATTTTCCCTGCTTCCTCCTGCATTCAATTTCAGTCCTACCGGTTAACGTGTCGAGGCATATGTTTAACGTCGATTCCCACGAATAAGACGCATAAATAGTCAATTCTAAACTGTCTCCTATATATATTATACGACATTACACTTCTCCACATTAAAATATTATCCATTCTCACGGAATAAACATGATAGACTGAAACAAGAAACTTCTCGTTTGTTTGTGATAGCCTTCACAACTGTTTCTTCACAGTGGTTGGCAGTCCACAGTTTACCACTGCGATAACCTGACACAGAGCAATGTCAATTATAAAAGTGATGCTTATAGCCATTCTTATATAGAGAGAGGGAAATACATATGAAATGGATTTATTTTTGCGCGGGCATATTCAATTTTAATAACCTCATTAGTACATAAATTGGGGCACACTGTAGCATAGTTGGTTGAGGCACTATGCTACAAGCCGGAGGATCACGGGCTCCATTCCCGATGAGGTAGATCTTTTTCAATTCACTTAATGTTTCCAGCTGCTCTATGACCCTGGGGTCGACTCAGCCTCTAACAGAAATGACTATTAGGAATTTTCCTGGGGGGCAAAAGGCGGCCGGAGAGTAAAGCTGACAACCTTACCGTCATATGTAAGCCAATTGTATAGATAATGTGGGAGGCTCAACGTTTCACAAACCTATGGGTCTTCATGTTCTCTTACAGGGATAGTACTTAAATTATAGCATATAAATGTAGTTCAGTGACTATATTTTGGTGTGGTTACTTTGCCAGAGCATAAATCTGAAACATAAAGAGCTTATAAGAGTATCTTTTGTACTCATATGTTGGCCTCAAAAACATACACGCAGTCTGTGCCGCAAGCCTGACTGTTCTGAGGACACGCAACGGTTCACTGGCCGCGTCATACTAATATCAGGAACGTGTTAAGGTTATATATATATATATACACTTTATGTCTTTAGCTATTGGCCGAACGCTTTTCCATCAAAAGTTCAATTTGTCACAAGCTGTGATACTAAGTTCTTTCTTTGTACTTGCCTGGGAAACCAATTTTGTTTCACCACTAACAAAGGACTCAATTTCGTCCGACAATTAATGTTTCAATAGCATCCATCACCACTGAGTCCATTACAGAACTCTTTATGAAAAACTTAATACAGTACAAAAAACATTTTGAGGGATTTGAGGCTGTCGCAACAGTGAATTTGAAGAGTAATGTCTTCTGGCGTGTGATGCCGTATAGTCTGATACATGTTCACTGCTGTTTCGGACGAAATTACTACCTTCGTTATCAGGGCTGAAGAATATGCAAAACAAAGAACGCTCTGCTTGTTGTTTGCTTCCTAATGTTTCGCTTACATTCTACACTTACTCGTAAGCGGAAGGAATTAGGTTCCTCATAAACGTCGGTAAATGGCTATCAGTTTATACAACGTCACGTACGAGATGATATTTCTCTTGAAAAACAATTTCATTTTCTCCTACGTAAAGTTGTCCCTGTGCTTAAATAATTAAGCACTACGCCATGAAGGCGCATGGGGAGTGGCCCTATACCCACTGGACACGAGGTTGGGTGGACACCAAAGCAGGTCTGGACGACTTGGAGAAGAGGAAATTCTTCACACTAACGGGACTCGAAAACCGACCCCTCGATCATCCAGCTGTAGCCAGTCGCTATACCGACTACACTATCCGGTCTCTTTCTTATGCCAATTAAATATCTGTAATAATGTAGTAGGTTGTGGCACTATTTTACATGGCGCAAGGTAGCGGGTTTGATTCCTGACGAGTTCAGTGGATTTATCAATTGACCTAATCCTTCCAGCCGCACTACGGCCCTCGGGTCGAGACTAAGCCGCTAACAGATGTGAGCACCGGAATATTTGAGGGTAAATGGGACCTCACCGCCACCTGTGAGCCGATTGGCTAGAAAATGTGGGAGCCTCGACGTCTCACAGCGATAGCTTTACCTTTTTTTTTCTTAGGCGCTACAGCCCCAATTTGGGCCTTGGCCTACGTCCATGAAACTCTCCGTTTCACTTTGCTTTACTATATCTTAGACATTCGGTAGGACTCCTTGAGCGGGTGATCAGCTCGTCGCAAGGCCTCTACCTGTACACAAACACAGGAAAACGCATGCACATATAAACACTAAACATTCATGTCCTGAGTGGGTTTCGAACCTACGATCCCGGTCTCCAAGCGAGAGAAGAGAGTGCACGCCTTAGACCGCTCGGCTACCGTGATGGGCGCTTTGCCTCTACCTTTTAATAATTCAATTCTTCAATTCTTGGTTTTATTTACGTGCTGTACTCAACAGCTGGTAGCCAATTACAGAGTCAGCACGAGGACAAGTGAAACAATATACAGACAGATTGATGAAAATAGTTCAAAAATTCAATTGCAATAATAATAATAATAATAATAATAATAATTTTATTAACATAATATCGGCTTATTCTGCGGGAGGGATAATATTAAAATCAATCTTAATGTGATAGCGTGGACTAGATTCATCTGACTAAAGACGGAATACGGAAATATATTTTCGGTTTCCTTGAAGAGTTAAGAATTTCTTGATTACATGTGCGACTAGCAACTTCTCAAGAACGACTGTGTTATTCGGAATAAATTCGACGTTAATTCGACTAACAATCGATATATTTTACGCTGATGTCGTGCTAAATTACTGAAGAACTCTCACGAAAATTATAATTTAAATTCTATAATTCTTAACGTTTAATGACGCTAACATCGGAGATACACTACTGCATTTTCAACAGAAACACACCCTTCAGTTGAATCCCTCGATTTGAACTTCAAAACGCACTGAGCTTCGAGCTGCCCATACCATTATACGAACGTTTAGTCCATCTCATGTATTACATGGTAAAGTTCTTTTAATGTCAACATAAACCTCCAGAGATGACACAACATCGAATGATATGTAACATTTCTGTGATTTACGAGAAGATCTGATATTGAGCAAGAACTGTCTAGTCTGAAGCCTTGCTCCGAAATATAACGAAAAGAACTGATAAATAACCATTTGTATTCTGTCAGCTCGAGAAACGAGAGACAAATATGACGGAGTTCATAAGTAATTAACCATTTAAAGCCTAGTGGTTAATATACCTACCACCTGACTTAACACACTAAAACTGCACTTTCCTCAGGGTGTGTTACTGTCAGTAGAACGGTTTTCACAATAAATAGAATTTGGAAAACCCTATCTTGTGGGATTTAACGCAATGCAGTCAGTTGAAATTCAACCGATATTTCGGAGGAAATGTCTCCTTCATCTCACAAATGTTGGATGATTTTGAGCTGTGTCCCAAAGGATAGAAATTTTCATAACCACCGCTGTAAAATCCTAAAATCCTGCAGACAGCGATTGCGTCCCTAAACAACATTAACCTGTTGGGCTTTGTAGCATAGATGTACGTGGTAATGCGTTTCCTGTGAGGAGGCACAAACTGAATATATATATATATATATATATATAT